>NW_028324311.1:12673546-12928546 GCF_058129835.1 Hydra viridissima | reverse complement strand
TGATAAGTTGATGTATTTAAAATGATGAGTTGATGTATTTAAAACTAATTTCTCAATTAATTGTTTAATGTCATTAAAACATTTTTTAATGCCATAAGAAAAACAATCAATTGAGATAAGTTTTATCAAATGAATTTTCAATACAGGAAGTAAAAGGACTTGATTTTCTCTGGCTAACACTTTAGCACCTGCCACCTTATATAAATAGTTGTTAAATATTATTGTTCATTCTAAGCTGTAGTTTTTTTTTTCTATTGTTAAATTTTGTTGAGTTTTTCATTTCAAAAAAATACTTATGAATTGTTTTTAAAAAAGTTTTGAAATATTTTTTCTTTTTAATCAGATGGCCAATTAAAAATCATCAGTAAAAAAAAAAAAAAAAAGGATTGTTATTGATAGAGTTCTATACAAAAAAGAAGTAAAGTTTTAGATAAAAAAAGATAAAGTTAACTGAGAAATCCCAAATTGTATAGCAATTGATAAAATGTTCTGCTGAGGATGTAAAGGATAAAAACAGGGCTGAAAGGACACCATTTTAATTTTTTCTGGTATCTTAAGTTACCTGTCCTTTCAAAAAAAACTTTTTTCTAGCTGTTGATCATAAAATGCAGCATCAGCTAAGTTCTGAGGAACTAAAAGTCATCCGTCATCGGGAGAGAGAAAGAAGGCATAAAATTGTAATTTGGAGACACCCATTCATCACATTGCAATATTTCTTGATGGAGCTTATTGAACTTCTTCGGAAAGAAAAACAAAGGTGTTTTTTTAGTTTTGTTAAGTTAAAAAATTTCATAAATCTTTTGTGTTGTCTACTGGCTTAAGTTCTTCGACAGGTTTTTTGCATATTTTAAATTTTCAATTCCTGAGAACAAGAAACATTGTTATAATTATACATCATGCTAGTTATGCTAATTATTTGAATATTGCAGCATTTTAAAACACAAGAAAAGTTGTTCTACTATTTTCCTTGGGTCTTTTCTTCTTATAATGGCATATTTTCTGGATGGTCCACACCAATTGCTTGTTGGAAAGTTTGAAAAACATATTCTTTGGTGCAGCTACTGGGTTGGCTTAGGAGTGCTATCATCAGTAGGACTGGGTACTGGGCTGCACACATTTCTTCTTTATTTGGTAAGCTTTGTGAAGAAGTAAAAGAAGTCTTATAGGTCAATCAGTTACATTCTGATAGTAGCTTTGTTTTTCAAAACACATATTTCATGAAATTTTAAAATTTTTTTGGTAATAGTTTTTATGATAAATAGTTATTATACTTTTAAGTTATTGGTATTGCAACAATCTCATGTAATTAACTCAAATAACTGATTACATGTCTTTTATTTTAGGGGCCTCATATTGCAAAAGTAACATTGGCTGCTTGGGAATGCAATACGTTAGACTTCCCTGAGCCACCATATCCTAACGAGTAACTTTATATTAAATATTTTTTAACTGAATTGTTTTTAAAATTCAGTTGTAAGAGACGGGCTAAATCACCTATGTATTGTAACCATGGGTGATTTAGCCTGATTTAGTGATTTAGCCTGGGTGATTTAGCTATCTAACCATGAGGGATTTAGCCTGTATTTAGTCATAATAAATTGAACAAGCATGAAGATTGTATTCATTATTAATATTTTGATAGTTCCCTCCTAATGTATAATAATCATCAAGTTTTCATAGTTTCATAAAAAACATTGGATGATTTTCAAAACCTTCAAAAATCTCAAAATAGAAGTTTTATTGTTCTGATGAAAACAAGAGTGAGAGAAAGTTGATACATCATTAGCTTCAAGATGTATTTTAGTCTAATTCGTATTGGTTGAAAGTTGTCCACAGCTCTAGAAAGTACAATTGAATTTTTTTTGTTGTAATGAAAAAGTGTGTTATTTTTTAGTGTGATCTGCCCAAACGTTAGTACTTCTTCTGAAGTCAACATCTTTACAATTATGACCAAAGTCAGATTGGAATCAGTTATGTGGGTATGCTTGTTTTTTTAGGCACATCAAGTTTTGATAGAAAATCTGTGCAGAAATAAACCTTTAAATAGATTAATTAATTGATTGTGATTTGTTCAGGGTGCTGGAACAGCTATAGGAGAGCTTCCACCATTTTTTATGGCACGTGCTGGTAAGAGGAGGATAAGTTTTGTTTACAAGTATGTTTTTGAAGCCATGGTTTTGACCAAAAAAGTTTGTTTTACTATTTTTTGATTGCTTTTTATTTTTATAATTCATTTGTTTTTCTGTTAAATAGCTCGATTATCAGGCGAAGAAGATCCAGACAATGAGGACTTGGAGGAACTTGAGGAGTTAATTAGTAGTGAAGATACGGTGAGGTTTTTATTTAATCAAATTTATAGCAAATGTTGTTGTGCCATTAGGAATCCAAGGGGATTGCTGAGGGGGGCAGTTGTTCCAAGTTCCAAGAATGGTGTAAGATTAAGAACTAAATTAAAATTCATTTCATAGTAGTTCATTTTTGACCCAACCATTACTATTAAACTATTCAATTTATCCTTCCATACTTTTGGATCATTTGTGTGAATCTTAAGATGTTAACTTCCTAATTGGTTAACAAAGAAGATATACAAAATATTTGTTTCCTTAATTTATGGGATGGTTAAACTGAGGACAAGGATTGTGAGCACAAAATCTGACCAAATAAGTTTAATTGTTAGAGAAGAGAATGTCATAAACCAACAACTGAATAAAAATGTTATGCATTGCTTTATAACTATGGCTGAGAATTGGATCCATCAAGAGATTGGAAAACTTTGTTTACAAAAATATGCTTCAATTCAGCAGCTAGATTATATCTTTGGTAATGTTGGTATAGAGTGAAGATAATTATTTGGATTATTTGATGGCTATAAATGGAGTTATTGAGGGTAACTCTTCTCGAAAAATATCATTACTAATAATAAATTTAATAAAGATAATAAATTCCTTAAACTGTAAATGAATTTATTATGAAGAAAAGTCTAACTTTAAAAACTAAATTAATTCATTTCATTATGTTTCATTTTGAGATGGTAGTCCAATCATTACTATTAAACTATTTTGTTTATCCTTCCATAATTTTGGACTTTTTAAACAATATTTATCAATGCTAATTTTTTTATTTTGTTTAGGCTGATGTAGTTTAAACACCAAAAATTTTTGTAAGCCATTTTAAGATTCACACAAATGATCCATTTGTGTTTTACATATCTGAGTGAATCTATCAATCCTTTTATGTGTCCATATTCTTTTTTGTGATGCATAGAGTGACCAATAGGATATAAACCAAACAAATATCCATTATGAATTAGCACACATTTTAGGCTTTTCTATGAACTTTAAATTCTCACATAAGATAGTAATAAGTATTAGAAAAAATTTTCAAGAAAATCTTTACTGTTTTTATTTTAAGTTTTGCATAATGAAATAAAAAAATCTTATATCCTTTGTAACTATGCGGTTTTTTTTTGCTTTTTAAACTTAATATAATGTTTACATGCCGATAAGAAAACCATGATTTTAATACAAAATGTTCTAGTTCCAAATAATTTTTCTTTAGGGCTTGTTTACACGGTTAAAAAAAGCTGTTCCTAAAATAGTTGAAAGGGTTGGATTTTTCGGAATACTTGCCTTTGCTTCAGTAAGTAAACTCTTTTACTTATACTTTATTGTGAGGTTGGAAACAGCATAACTGCTACACCTACACGAAGTCCTTACGTCTCTCCCAAACGAAGGAGTTTTTTGTTTTTTTTGAAAAATTTTTTGTATTTAGATTCCTAACCCGTTGTTTGACTTAGCCGGAATTACATGCGGTCACTGCTTGGTCCCATTTTGGACATTCTTCGGGGCAACATTAATAGGAAAAGCTATTATTAAAATGCATATACAGCAAGCTTTCGTGATACTTTGTTTCAGTAAATCGTACGTAGAGGCGACGTTAAATTTATTGGGGTGAGTTGGTTGTTTTGTGCCTTTTTCTTTTTCGTTTTTATTTAAATTCTTAGCATTTTCATAAAAGGATACCCTAGTTTATAGTGTGATTATAACATAAACATTACATAATCATTGCATAATTTTTACAAAATCATTATTTAATCAAACACCTACAATGCTTGTGGACCACTATTTTTACCCAGAGTTACCCCGAAAACTACCATATAATTACAAAATATTTAGAAGATTCGACTTAACTATAGGAATGTAACTCTTCTTTTTTTGGATTTCAATTGATATCTGATACTAGATAATTACTATGTATTTAGTAATATTCCATACATCGGCATATACGTTCAAGCGCCATTTCAAAGGGCTGTTCAAGCACAAATTAGCAAATTGCATCAATCGAAAGCTGCCCAAGCTGTTCAGGTAATTTACTAATGTGCCCAAGCTGTTCAGGTATTTACTAATGTGCAAAGTGAAGATCTTTTTTTTCTAGTAGAAGCTTTAAAAAAAAATTTGCAAATGAATGTACTAATGTGCAAAGTGAAGATCTTTTTTTTCTAGTAGAAGCTTTAAAAAAAAAATAGGATATTTCTATAAACTTATAAGACATTTTTTTTAGGGTACCAACATTCTTGGTTTTATCTTCGAAAAGTTAGTGACATTTATGATTATTTATTTCTTAATATCCATTGTTAACTCGATGGCCCAGTCAATGGCGAAAAGAATAGATGAAGCAAAAAGAATTCCTATTCAGGCCCTTAAAAACGAAAAAGGCGAATAATTCAAATTGAATTGTATTTTTTTTTTTATTTCTTTTTTTTTTTTTTTTAAACTAGTTAATATTTTATCTCGTTCATATTGGAATGTCGTTCATACTGGAATTTCTCGATCAACCTTCTTATTTTAGTATTAAAAAAATTCAATTGTTAGTTGTTTTATTCAAATTGGCTTGTTTGCTAAAACCGCTGACTTTTTCAGTTTCTTTTTATCGTGTAAATAAGCTTTTGCAGTTTGCAACTGAGTAATTTTTATAGATTAAGTATGTTTCATGGATTCATTTTCGAATCGACTAATCGATTTTGTTTATCGACATCAAAACAAATAAAAAGTAGGTAAATTAAGTATGTAATAAAATAAAATAAGTACATGCACAAAATATTTTGATTTTGAATAAGAATTTTACTCATTCTCTTAATTTAAGAACTCAAACACATTCTCAACCTGAGAAATCCGTTAGTTTATAAAACTTTAATTCCGTTCACATAAAATTGAATTCTCAGATCTGCTCTGAATGAAATATTGTTTAGAGCATTTGGTTACAAATTGTTTGATTTTTGGTGCTCCCAACCAGCACTGTTGCAATCGTAAGGATATAATTTTTACTTTAAATAACAGAAAAATAAGTAGTAAATAAATAATAAAGTTGAGATATATAACAATTTGAAAATAATTTAAGTTTCATGTCCTTAAACAGGTTCAACCTGTTAAACCTGTTTATAATTACGGAGTGCGTGATTCTATAAAACAAACTTAATAACTAGTCAAGGTGATGACGTAATATAATTTTTTTTTCTTTTGATCTCACATATTTATAGTGATCTGTGGCTTACGATATTTTGCTGGGTACCTGCAAAATATCGTAAGCAAAATATCGTAAGCAGATCACTATAAATATGTGAAATAAAAAGAAAAAAACAACCATTGCCTCTTGATATAAATTACTGTAATTTTGAAACATTTAACCACAAATATACTCATGCTTTCATTTATGTCTTTCTTCAAATTTGATCACATCACGACTGGTCTTAGTATTTTCAATATTTAGTTTGGGGAAATTTTAGGAACTTGCCGTCTTTTTTTCGATGGATAAAAAAAGGGAACTTTTGTTTTGTTTGCGTTAAAAGTGAGTTTGTTTGCCTTGAACTGCATCTTTACCAATTATTTTAGAAATGGACTCAAAGTTTTATAAAATAGCTGGTGTATAATCTGAATAGGTTGCTATCGTTAGTAAATGTAGCTGAGAGTGTTTCAAAACACCCAAAAATTATTGATTGAAGAAGAAAAAACAGAAGTTCAAGTATTGACCATTGAAAGCACTCCGAAAAGAATTAAAAAGGTTACCATTTCCATAATATAAAAGTTGCATAAATCTTTTTTAAAAAATGCTCCAGCCACTTGTTAGCTACGCCTCCAATCCCATTTATATCAAACTTTTATAATAAGAGTTTGTGGTCAAATGTGTCGAGTGGTTTGGAATGATAGACAAATATTCTCAAAGTAAATTCTCCTTTTACAAAAGATCCTTAATAAGTGAAGGATTGAGTATTCAATAGAATAGTTTTTTTAAAATCCGAATTACTATGAGTATAATAAAGTTTTACTTATGCTATTATATATAATCTATCGTACACTATTTGTTACAATATTTTTGAGAAAATCTACTTCTGTTTCATCACCTGATGTAAATATAGGTATAACAAGCTTTTCTCTTGGGAAGTGCGGAGGGTTAAAAGGAAAGGATAATCCCGTGGACACACTTTATACATTCAAGTTGTAAAGCTAGAGGTCTCTAGTGTAGACTAGTCTACAATACCTAACTCATTTTGATTAAGGGTCCGCGTCTCGGAATCGTTTTCTCGAAATGAACCGGAAAAAGCGTAACGAGACGAGAAATTTCCCGGAAAAAAATAACGAGACAAAGGAAACGATTATCCCGGAATAAAGTTATAAATCGAGACATAAATTTTGTCTCGGAATTTAAAAACTGTGTCCCGGATAATTACGAGACAGATAAATTATATTAACTAAGTCTCTAACTTGCGCTTTTGCAGTGAAGAAAATTTTTTATCAACCAAGTTTGTTTTGCCAGAACAAAAAAAGTTTGTTTTGCTCAAAACAACAACAAAAATGGCACCAAACCCCTCACAATTTTTTGGTAAATATAGTGCCCTTTTTTAAGTAATATTAAATTAGAATGATCATTTATTTAAAAAGTAAAAACAGTTTTTTCATAAAACTTATATTTTACATTTTATGGTTAAAAGAAGTTAAAATAATTTTAATATTATTTTCAAAGAAATCTAAAAAATGAGAGATTTTTATTTAATAAAAATGGAGAACTTTTAATCTAAATTAAAGTCTATATTTACTTTGAAGATAATCTTTTAACTTTATATATTTTTTGAAGAAATACAAATGTCAATTTTTAACTGGTTTATTATATCAAAATAAATGAAAATGGCGGAAAACAAGGTTTTTATGGACTCATTGACATTTATATTTTTTGAATTTGAGTTTTTTACTTGTATGACTTGTTTCAACATCAAATATTGTTTCAAGAAACATATTTTTGTCATCATATGCTACTTAGAAATTTGTTAAAATGTTTTTATTTGAATAATGATTTACTATTCAAGAAGTGCTGGATATTTGAAATAGCATTACTTCACAACTTCAGTATTTCCTGTAATATACAAGTAACATTATTTACTTAAACATTATAGGGAACGTAATGTGATAATTGTCAAAGAAGTTACAACATAAAATGTTAAACAGTGTAAAGTGAAAAATGATATAAAGTACTTAAAAATGTTTCTGATAAATATTAATGGTTTTAAAAACAACAACAACCAAAAGATTAGATCTTATTCCAAATATACTTGAATTAGTAGTGAATAAACTACGATTTTGGAAGGATTTACTTAACGAAATCAAATAAAACTGAAGAAATTAGCAAATAGAACATAAATTAATGCTTAAACATAAATTAAGGAAAAAAACTAAAACAATATGGTAGAAATTATGATTCTTTTATAGAAAAAGAATACCAATGGCTTCAAGAAAATCTTATGACCAATAAAAGTAGCCATTTTGGTTCTGGAAAACCCCATAAAAAATGGGTGGTCCTTGGAGAGCAAACGAAAAGAGAAAAAATAAAAGAACTAGGTATTGAACATCATGCTCTATTGTTAGTCTCTGCAAGAATTACACTTTTTAAAAAAAGTCAAATATTTTATGGATCAAAAAACTTAAAGACACTTGGATAATCTTTCCCTTTAAATATGAGTGTAAAAAAAACTCTTGCATTAGAAGTGAATACTGACCTCAACGGTAAACAATATTATCAGAAACTCAGCCCTTGGACACATATTTATCCCCTTCTTCCAATATATTTTAGTGGAAAGAGTTAAATACTATCCCAAAAATATTTTTTACCCCCTGATTTCAGTTGCTACCATTAATTTTTATAAAGCTGTTTTTATATAGATGGTATAACAATATAAATAATAGCATCTGAAATAGATAATGGTAATTGTGCCAGAAATTCATTATTTCAATTTTTCACATTAAGGATTAACTGGTATGTCTCATTATGTCTCGTTACGTCCCGTTAAAAAGATATAAATTCCGGGAAATTGTAAAGCTCCTATTTTGTCCGGAACATCTCGTCTCGTCTCGCTATCGTCCCGGATTTCGAGTGAAAATTGAAAATTGTCTCGATATTTATCGCTAATCGGGACAAAGCTTTTAGGATCGTCTCGTCTCGATTAAAAAAAATAACAAGACGCAGACCCTTACTTTTGATTGCCAAGGAAAGGTTTCGGTTCGTTGTTGCTTTTTTTCTGGTGGCTGATCAATTTATTTGATTGGTTAATTTGAAGTAAATATTAGAGAGTAATCTGAATCCGGTGTTTAAATTTTTTATTAGTAAGATTTTAAATAAAGAACTTGTTAGTATATTATCTATTAGTGGTCGCGTGTTGGTTCTAAAACATGAGTTGGTCTGTTTATTAAAGGAACTACATCATAACAAAATAATTTTTTGCCGATTCATTTGTAAACAATGTAAGTGCGTGAGTATTTCTGTTTTAAGATTTGGCGGTTTATAACAGCGGGATATATCATTAATTGTTTTTAATGAATTCAAAAAAAAAAAAAAAAATCTTAAATCCTTGTCATAATTTTCATGTAATTTCCACGCCACCGTCTATTCTTTTAGAGTTTCGTTGTAATTGTATGGCGTCAAAGTGCGATGTTGAGTGGGTTCAATAAACGCATCATCAAAATATACTCTTAGAAGAACGCAAAATTGCGTTCTTCTAAGAGTATATTTTAGTGATTATAATTTGTTCTTGCACTTCTTAAATTTAAGTTCGGTAGAGAAATGCTCTCAAAATGTTCAATATCAGCTAAATAATTTTTGATTTCGTCTGAAAAACAAGGTATTTTCATATTCACGAGTGAAGATGTCAAAAAAAGAAAAGAAAGGGGTGTTAACGGAATCGCGTTCATCGAACGTCTTAAGTTCTTTTCGAACATTTTATATTCTTTTCGAAATTGATTTAAAAAAAATATTCAAATGATGTTTTTTTCACAAATAATTCATTATTTTTAAAGCAATAATTATTGAGGTTTCGATGGTTACGTTGGTTAATACCCTATTGAATAATCTTTTATTAGCTTAATTAAAAATAATTCAATTTACAATGAAGACTAGCTCTCTGTTCTGCTTTTAAACGTTTTTATCAAATAAAATGAAAAACTTAATTTATAAAAAAAAGTCATAAATAATTAAATTTCTTAGTGAAAATACAAGAAATAAAGTAAATTTTTTTTTAATCGTTAGAAAAATGGTTCCATCTAAGAGTGATATTGCTTTGTTTTAGCCAGGATACTGTAGGCAGATGAATGACAAAGCCTTACAGATTTGTATCCTTTTATTTTTAGCTGGTAATTTATTTACATGATTTTTCGTGATCTTCAGTACTACAGGCCTCCCGTTAGTGAATTTAGTGCCACTTGTGCCGCCGTTTTGGCTGCTTCATCTTTCTCGAGTAGCTGCAACAGAGCTTCATCTTCTTCCATCTTTGCGTTTTTGTATGCTCTCAGTTTTTCGCTATTCATTTTCTCTTTAAAGATCTCGATTAATTCATCGGTTTCCTTTTGAGATCTTTTCCCTGCCTCTCGTACATTGGACGCAGGTAATTCTTCAAGCATTTTTAAAAGAGCATCAGTGTCCGAGTTTTTTATCACAAGCGGGTCTTTGCTGATTTTTTTGCTGTTTGTTGTATCTTCTACAACTTTATTGAGATGCTTTGTATCTTCAGCATTGCTCTCTCCGATTTCATTTTCGTGTTTCTTTTGTTCACTTTTTATCAATTGAAGTAATGATTCATCAGTTTCTTTTTCCGTGTTAAAAACGATGTTTGTGACGTTGGAGTTTTCTAATAAGTTACCTTCATTTGTTTGAAGGTCAACTTGGTTTTTTTCTTTTTTATCTGTTTTTTCATTGTCTACAACGGATAAAATTTTAACTGAAACATTTTCGGATATTTTGTTTGAACTATCAGATTGTTTATTGGTAGTGTCGAATAGTTTATTGGAGATATCGGATTTTTTATCACCATTGTCAACTTGGTTACTTGTAATATCGGATTTTTTACTGACATTATCGGACTGTTTATTTGTGTTTTCAGATTTTTTTAATAAGTCTTCTCTCTTGCTTTTATCGTGTTCTAACTTCTCTTGTCGAATTTTCTCTTCAAGAAATTCCTGCAGCGAGGTTTTAGTATCGAGTTTCGATTTTGCGTTTGTAATTTCTTTTGATTCGAGAGCTTCAAAGCGAGATTCTTTCTTTGCCAATGCTTCATCGACCTGCTTTTGAAGTTTGTCTATTAACTCGTCTTCTTCCGATCTTTTAGCAATAGGGAATTCACTGGAGCTCGTTTCTGTAAATAAATAAGTAAATAAATAAATAAATAAATGAGTAAATAAATAAATAAATAAATATATAAATATATATATTTATATAAATAAATCGGGAAAAGAACTGAAAAGAGTTCATTTGAATTTATAAAACAAATAATTTTTCAAAATATTTAAAACTCGTATTCGTACGAGTTTAAAAAAAATTGCTTCATGTCAATAATTATCTACTCTTATCTACAATAATCTTATTGTAGATAACAGTAGATAATTATTGACAATATTAAGATCTGTCATATTTACCATGAGCGCACAGGTCGCATGTCTTCTTACATACTTTCACCATTAGAGAGATGTCATTTTGACAGAATCCACTGCTTTTAAATAACTCACAGAAATGAGCTTGCTGGGGATCATCTTCACAAAGACCTTCGTAAATGATTTAAAAAAAGAATTGATTTAACAATCAAAAATAAAAATAACTCGAACTCAATATACCGTGGTGTGACTCAACAAAGTCTTATGCTTTTAGAAAGTCCTAATTTAAGAAATGACAAATTTCGTATATATAAAAGACACATTTGCGGAAAATAACTTTGTTGTTTTAACTAGATATCTAGTTAGATAAAATAACTAAATTTTTTTCTCTAAATGTTTATTTTATGTATATGAAATTTGTCATTTCTTAAATTAGGACTTTCATAAAGCATAGGACTTTGTTAGGTCACACCACGGTACTTGAGAAGTATTCGAACTGTTTGAGTTCATATTTGAACATAAACCAAAAAAAAAAGAAGGGAAAAAAATGTGATTTGTATGAAATTTTATTCTAAATGGACTTTATTTAATATTTAACATGAAATTATTTTAAATAGTATTTCTATTACAAAATAGTTTACAATTTTGATATAGTGTTTCTGTTATCATATCTAAATAGTAAATAATCTAAATAGTAAAATATCTAAATAGTATGTAAAACATAAATATATAAATAGAAATAAAAAAGTAAAGTATAAAAATAACAATACAAATAGTAAAATATCGAAGCAGTAAATATTTTATAATACATATCACGGCCTAAGTTAGTAGCAGACCCAAAGAGGGGACAACAGATTGAACTAGCGTCCTTTTTCTCTGCTTTGCTCCTCTTGATATTAAAATCAGTGGGCCTTGGAACTAAATAGTCTGGTTTGACAAGATATATTTGACGAAGTGCACGTGTCATGTTATGTTTGGTTTTTAATTCTAAGAGCAAATTTTTCTCGGCTAAAAATAAATGACAGTAATTGTGATTGCATTGTCATCAGCGCTCATAAATAAAAACTTACTTGAAGTCCGAAAGCAATTTTCAACATTACACGTGGATGGACAAACTTGTTTTACGGCTTCACTATAACATTTTTCTTTAAACTTTGAGCACATACTGAACCTGTCTTCGCAAACTATAACATTATAATGCCAACTTTAACATAATATTACTTAAAATTATAATATTTTACCCCTTCTTTTTATTATTTTTCTTTTTTATATTTATATCTGTTTGACTATTAAAAAAAATAAAAAAGTACATTAAGCTATATTAAAAATTTAGACCCAAATAAAAATACTTTAAAAATCAGAAATATTTTTACCTGGACAACCTTCTCCATTAGGTCCTGATACAGTTACGCCATCCCAGCAACAACCCCATTCACTAGCATGACAGGACATGGGGAAAACGGCACCTGTAAAGCAGAAAAGTTTGAAATAATTGGATAATATTTACATATTTTTGACAAAAACTAATAATAGTATATAATATTATATTAAAATTAGTATCCGACAGAAAATTCTAAAAATTCTCTGAATTCTAAAAATTCTACCTTTCTTCTCAACTTTTTCTCCGAAATGAAAGCAAAGCCGTTCAAAAGTAACGGGGGCGAATTGTTCAAGTTTATTTCAAGTATACATACTATTTTATACATTAAATTTTTTCGTTCTTAAATAAGTTTTGGTGTTAAAAGTCAACTTTTTAACTTAATTACCCTCACCATTTTGACAACGTGGTTCCCTGCCAGGTCACCAACATGGTTCCCCACCAGGTCAATTTAACGGTGCTGTTAATTTATTTAACAAAGGCTCACACCCAATCATTTCACTTGCAAATAATTGAATTTTTAGACGTTTAGTTACAGACTTTATAAATTTTAAACTTTTCAAAAAAACAAAAAAAACTTCAATTTTTGCGTTCGCACTTATTTCTAAAGCAGCCACACGATAAAAAAATTCAAATTTGAAAGAGTAGACGATTGTTATCTTCACATATCTTCACGAAAACTTTTAGAAATATGAAATATTTATGAAAGCTTTTCAATAATATCGTTTACTCGTTATGATTTTTAAGATTTTGCTTTTGTTATGCCTTTCGAAAGAGTATGAGATTTTGGCAATAGTAGCTTCCTAAATAATTTGAAAACAACAGATCCTTTCACAATCAAAGCAACGCAAATAGTTGTCCAGCAACCCAAACATTCTTGTAAATTTTACTTAGCGATAATTTACTAAAATTATCTGTAATTTACTGTAAATTTTACTAAGCAAAAATAATACTAAAGCGATAACTTACGGCATAATCCACAGGTTTTTGGACATCGAGATTTCATACCCTTTCTCCCGCATTCTTCTTCGAATAAATGGCACGATTCAAACGTGTCATGACACGCTAAGAATAATTAAAAAAAGAAAGGAAATTCTTGCGCGTATTTGATAAGCAACTCGTTATTTCAGATATTCTGCTTTTGAATTTGAAAAATAAAAGAAGGTACGTTACCTCCTAATACTTCCGCTAAATTTAATAAAGAAAAAAGAAAAAAAAATCTATTACAATATTGTCATACACACACACATACATACATACATACATACATACACACACACACACACACATACATACATACATACATACATACATACATACATACATACATACATACATACATACATACATACATACATACATACATACATACATACATACATACATACATACATACATACATACATACATACATACATACATACATACATACATACATACATACATACACACACGCATACAGTAAAATGTTAATGTCATAATTCCGTTTTAAAATACAAGATTACGCGAAGAAATATAGATTAATCAAAAACGTTCTACTGAATTTTAATAGCTTATGGAAAACAAATTACCTGCTTCTTGATTGAACTTATTGTTGAAAGCAGACTTTTCCAACGTGCTCCAACCATTTATCATTGACGTACAGACAAAGAATGTGAAAACGATAAAAAGCCTCATGAGAGTCATTTTTTTTTGTTTCTTTTTGTACAATATTATTATCCCTCAAATTTAAACAGAATTTTTATAACAAATAAGTGTTTTATAATAATTAGCATCTAAAAAAAAAAATTAACCCTTTTCTTCTTGAACAAGCACCGTTAAAGCAATATATACATATATAGAGATGTTTTTAATGACCAATCAACATCTCTGTATAAAAAAACAAAAAAAGTTTTAAAAATTAAAAGCTTGTTTCACCAAAAAAAGTAAAAATAAAAAAAGCGCTTTCGTCAATTGCAAAACACTGAAAGAACCTCTTCTAGTGATTTTAAAGAACCACTTCTCTACATTTCTATAAACAAAAAGTTCAACTTTTGTGAAATGACTGATTTTGAAACAGTCAGCAAAATTATCTGACAAAATAGTTTAGGAATGGACGGACAATTCTGTAATAGTCTGAGCATTTTCTCCTTTTAAGAAACCCATTTCAGACGACACTGACGTATACGCAAATAATTCACAATAAAAACTATCATCTTTAATTCAAATCTGGAATTCAACTCGTGACGTTTCAAGAATTTATGGAATGCTAACAATGTTTAATGGTTTTAACCCGTTGTTCGCTTTTTTCAAAACTCGATGGCAATTCGAAAATCTTTCTCTATTCGATGGTTATCGAATAAGAAGTATTTTCGTTTTGTGTTTTTTTTTAAAAAAAACTGAAGTCAACAACCGCAAAATTTTTTTAAGCAACCTTCTCAAAAGTCTTTCACCAACATGTTTAAAACCATTGCATTTCTAAAAAAGCACCACTTCCAACTTTTAAAAGAAAGTTGGAAGTGGTACTTTTAAAAAAGCAGTTAAAAAAAAAAAAAAAAAAAAAAAAAAAAAAAAAAAAAGTGTACATCTGTAATTAACTAGACAGCATTTTCTCCACTCCACAGAGAATAATGTGGGCAATGGTATTTCTAAAACCGATGATTTCCTCGTGTATGACCATTGATATATATTAAACAATATTTGTCAAATATATAAACGGATTACAGTGGGAGGTTGGCAGTTCCAACCTTTTATTATTCGAAAGGCAGATTCAATTATAAAATTATTGTTATTGCTCACAATAACAAACAGGACACAGTTTTCAGAGTTTAAGTCTACTAGAATTTTTAAATCAAAACCCAGCTTGAGAATATTATCTTTCTCTAGTCTTTTAGTAATTAAAGATTTGAAGTACAGCCAAGCTTGAAAGGAATATCTTGTACATATATGGCTAATCCCTAATCGCTCTAACTTATCTTTGCTCAAAAATGACCAATCAGATGTTTTGTTTATTTGCTGTTATCGCGGTATCTTTTTGTTTTTATTTTTTGAGATTTTTTTTTTTTTTCTCCATATTTTTCTTCTTTTTTAAAAGATAATTTTCAGATTTCGGAATTCTTTTTTAAAAAAAAAATTTTTTTTTCTTTTAAATATAAGATGTAACTTTTTTAAAAACGTGGGCAAAACCACTTGAGTTAGTAAAAGATATTACTTAATTAAAAAGAAAACGTGCTAAGCTTCCACCAACAAATATTGGATTCCCTAAACAACATAAACACATTACACACGCTTTAATAGCAAATAACAAAGACTTTTTACAGACCATCAAGGACCGAAAAAGACAAGATCTATGAACCACCATGCACTAGAACATTTATATTTAACGACAAAAAATAGATATATATATACATGTATATTAAAAAAAATAAAAAATGCAAGCATCAAAGTATGATGATAGAAACTAAAAGAAACTGCAAAAGATAAGTAAAACCCTTGAAACTTCAATCTTATTATTATATTATATTATATCTTATATTATTCTGAACAATGAGTTAAAACTAACAACATCAAAAAACGTTTTGCATGACCCTCACCTGTATTTTGGTTACAATATGTCTACCATCTTTAATGTGTCAAATGTAGTAATCCATGAAACTTATTTACACGCTTTGAATGCACGCTAAACATCGGAATTCGGAATACTCAATCATGATGTTTGCATACATATATACACATCCATGATAATCCGCATTAAGCACCTAATAACACCTCCATTGAATGAAATATGTTATCGTGATTTTCTGTATTCAAATATTGTCTCCTCGACAAAATATTCATTTTATTATATTCGATGGGGGGATTAAGAAGCGTGATGTAAACGGATATATTCAGCAGACAAAAGTTATTTTTACCTTTGGCTATTGTTTTTTTCAATTTTTAGCGTTTTCTTTTTGGCTAATGTTTTTGACTACACCTTATCAATGTGTGACCACAACTTACAACGTGTGCAACAACTTATCAATGTGTGACCACAACTTACCAACGTGTGCAACAAACTTGCAGCTTGTGCAACGCAGAAAAAAAAAATTTTAACGCTTAACACTAGTACGTAACTGACGTCATCAAATGATTTTTTTTTGTATCAACTCTTTGTATATAAAACCCATTGATTAACTTTGTGTAAAAATTTACTGATTTAACTTCCAAAACCCAACGCTTCCCTAACTGATAGACGCTTTAACTGAAATGCAACCAGCATCTATTAAACTTCAACATTGAAATTTTTTTTCAACTGAATTTATTTAGTAAATATTCCACGGATAAAATTGACTTTGTGACTTACCAATGTTGTTGTGTAACCTAAATACTATTTTTAATACTTTTATTTTTTTTTATTTGTTAAATCAACGTTTATTTTATAAACTGTCCCGATCACAAATTAATCGCCTCGATTATTAGAGAAAATACAAACGTCATTCAATTAACTTAATAGCATTAATGACGGTATAATTTTATAGGTTGTCGTTATTTTGTCAAAAGGTCTGATGACAATGTAGATCATTGCGATCACTGCATTTGATCATAAATCTGAAGAGTTACGTCAGAGCACAAATCATAAGTGAACTTATAAGAACTTTTTTGTCTCATCAACGTCCGGCGAGAAGATGAAAAAAAAAAAGAGAGAAAAGGCTGATTTCTCACTTATTTGAGTTTACAGCTTTCATTTAATCCTGCCGTTGTTTTACATGATCATATTTCTGCGAATCGTGGATGTTAAAAAAATGATAATACATTTACAGATGGATAAATAAAATTCAAAACTGCTTCTTGATAAGTTTTTCTAGTCGTTTGATTCGGCTCGAGTCGCTCACAGATGCTTCCTTTAAAAGCTCATTGCTGTTGGGGTTGGAGGTCATTTGAGTTTTAAAAATATCTAAGAGAGCATTTTGCTCGCTCCTCTTAAGACCCTATAAATAAATAAAAGACAAAAGTAAAAAAAAAGTAGGTTCAATTTCAATTTGGTCAGACATGAACATAAACTCACTTTCATTTCTAAAAGTTTCTGAAAATTAGAGGAATCGGCATCGGCTAAAAGCTTTATATAACTCTCTACGAAGTTGACTTGAGTTGTATGAGACGACATTACTACCTAGAAAGCAAAACAAAAGTTTTTGGTTCCACCGTTAAATATGGTAAATATAACCAGATTAGAGAGGGTAGTGGGTTGGGGGAGGACGGTGTCGGACATTTTGATAGCGAAATTGCCTAAAGACGCGATTGAAAGATTAAAAAAAAAAAAAAATTGATCAAATTCTTTCTTCTCGTTAAAACTCATTTAATAGAAACATCTAACACGCAGGATTGTCATTCCTGGTTTTTTTTTTTTTAAGTCAAACACCTCCCTCATAAAATCGGAGGAGTCAACAGACTTTTCTCCTTTCTTTGTCAATAAGCTGTGGGTACGGAATTTTTTTAATAAGAACAGCGTGTTTTCAAAATTTCACTTCAGTGGTTTGCAAGAAAAATTTCTTTCTTTTGTTTTTGGTAATACCCAAATTACACATAATACGAAAAGTCATGAAAAACACACCTACTTCACAGTACACCGTAGAGTTGGGAATTTTGAATCAAGTTATCAAAGTTTTTTTTTTTTTAAAAAAAAGCAATCTATTATCTAACAATCTATCTTAATATTTATAGCTATTTATTTATCTCGAAGTTATTTATAGTCACCTACCTTTAAAATAATTATTTCATTATTATAATAATTATAATAGTTAACTACCTTTAAAATCATTTCGGCTTTCGTCATGCCTTTGTTGACAACTTTTGTGAAACTAAAAAAAAACAATAATGTACAAAAAGGGTTTGAGAAAAAGTACGAAAATAATTTTTTTGAAAGGATAAAATTGATTTTTAAGTGTGATATGAAACAATTATCGCTTTAAATACGCCCCATAAATATCTTTTTATATCCTTTTTTAGAACGGATTTAAATTTTTCTCTAAAACCATAATCTCTTTCAAACTTAACTTTCATACCGTCCTTTACTAAAACATGTTGCGCAAAATAGTAAGTCAATCACAGCGTTATTCCTGTTTTATGCTTTTGAAATTCAAAATTTTTTTTTTTTTTTTATTACCAATATTTTTAATAAGACAATCGAAAAAGAAAAATTCGCAGAAAAATCTCATAAATTTAAAACATTTTGTCGATGAAAAACATGATGCTACGATGGTGCACTCAATTCTTCTTTTTGTTAACAACGAAACTAACAGGGAAAAAAAATTCATCGTATATCCATGTTCATAAGGCGTTCAGAAAACAAACAAAAAAACAAAAAAAAAAACCAAAAAAAAAAAAAAGAATAAAAAAAAGATCATTTAATACTTTTATATTTAGTTCTAAAATTCAGACGGTACGTTAAAAAATAAAAAGTCTTTTAAATTCAGATAGTTTCTTCGCTTTTTACGAAGGAATACAAATACTCGTAACACCTTTGACAAATATTTATATAAATATTTGTCAATATAATTTAAATATTTAGGAAAAAAAAGTCAAATTAAAAGATAAATAGCAACTATAAAAACAACAGTAATAATAATATTTAAAAAATGAACAATAAAAATCACAAAAACAACAAAAATAAATACCAATAATAATAAGAATAATATGAAATAATAACTATTAAAATGGTAGATATGGAATAAAGGTTATTCACCTGGCAGGTGGCTTTCGTTGAATAGCCGAGGAAAGTGTTGGCAGATCCAAAAGAACCGTTTTTATCGAGTGAGTGTCAAGAAGAAGCTAAAAGAATATTTGTTCACCAGAAATACAGGAAATTAAAACAACACCAGATCGGAACCACTATCACCAGGATAAAAAAAACGACATACTTGTTCAGCACCGACCGTACCAATAGGTTTGCATTTGTAGATATTATTGATGAAGCGAGGAATAAACGAGCTGAAGACAATCAAGTTAAACATTTCGAATATTATTAAAGAAAAATTAAAAAAATTAAAACTAAGAAAAAAAAAAATCGTACTTCACAAACTTGATGCAAAACTGTGTAAAATATTTCCTTGAAGAATACAAATTATCTCTTATGGTCGGGATTGACTTGCGTAAATGCGAAATGATTGCTGTTACGTAAGCACTCTGGTCACCCACAGATTCAATACTCTGCCAATGTATCTAATCAAAGAAGCTTATCATACATAAATGCATACCTACATAGTGCCAAGTAATACACAGAACAACCATTATCTGTTACAGTTAACGAGTAATGCACAGAACAACCATTATCTGTTACAGTTAACGAGTAATACACAAAACAACCATTATCTGTTACAGTTAACGAGATGCTAAGTTTTGGCAGAAAATTCATATTCCATTAAGTGAACATCAAAATTAACATAAAAATTTTAATAAAATTTTTTTATTGATAAAATTTTAAAAAATTTAAATTTGCTAAAAAAGAATAAAGTTCAAATGGGAAAAATGAAGATGATAGTCCCACTGAAGCAGCTAGAGGCACCACATTTTGTATTCCAGTAAAAAGAAAGTGGGGTACAAAAGCTGTTGGTGCACTAGGTTTGGGAGCTGGTCTAAATAAAATCAAATTATATGACCACACAACTGTATTTCCTGTTACTTAAACAGCTAAAAGTTTGTGTTTTTCTTTGGAGCTTGGAAAAAACCCAATAGCAAGTGAGTGAAACATACACCACAAGTTCATACACATGTAGAATTTCTGGTGTGTGTTCCTTTAGAGTAAATGCTTCCCAAAAAGTTTCTGAAATTTGCATTCTAACATCATAATGAGATGTTTTTTTCTTTAAGAGATTTTAAGAGAAAGGGGACTAATGAACACCAATAGATACCAAACTAGAATGGGAAATAATGCAATTACACTATTGCATTTTAAAACAAAAATCTTCAATAAATTCATCTTAGATAGAACTCCAGGGAGTTCTATCTGAGGCTGAGCTTATTGAAGATTTTTGTTTTAAAATGCAATAGTAGCTCCTCTTTCTTGCAGACTTTCTTGCCCCAGACCCATCCATCATACAAGTTGGATATGGAATATTTTTATCAACGATGTAATTACAAGATAGATTTTTTAATGTTGGAACAAATTTTAAGATAACATCCTAAATTATGGGATGAACTTAACCATTTCAAAAAAAAAAAAAAAAATAGAAATAGCCATTGTTAGTTAGTAATTAAGAACAGAACATTTAGAATCAATAGCTATTGTTTGCTAATAGTAAAGTTCACACCTTGTATCAAAAAAATTTGCTACATTTTTTTTATGTAACAAGTTTTTACTGTGATGTAACAAAAAAAAAAAAGAAAAATAATAAATAAAAAATAATAAATATTATCTAAATAAAAAGCACTTGAGCTCCCTCTACATATGAACAATTTTTGCTGCAACACTTATTTAAATTCATATTGAAATAATATACAAATAAAAAAAAAGTACTTTTGTCATGGCAAGCAATGCTGGGTCACAGGCATTTTCCAGATCTTGAACAAGTAGTTGAATAGCGCAAGATATCACGCTAAAAGAAAATTATCAAGCATAAATTTCTTTTGATGATTGCATTTTATAAAAAGTTGGACATAAACATTTTTACTTATGGAAAGCATCTTGTTCAACATTCAAATCAATCTTCTCAACAAGTTCACTGTCAACTTTTTCTTTCAATTTTTCTTGCAGCTAAACAACAAAAACATCTCTAACTCAAAAACATCCCTAAGTCAAGATCATTGTAATAAAAAAAACTGAGAATAAAAACAAAAATTTTACAACAAAAATTTATAACTTATCCTACATAGCTCTCTTTAACTAAAAACATGCACCTGTGCTGTAGTTTCTTGGCAATATTCAGCTGTTGTTAATGCACAGCATATCAGCCGTTTCTCATCTTCGTTAAACTTGACTTCTGTATCTTTTAAAAGGCTTGCAAGACTACTAGCTTCAACTCTAGTAAAAAATCATAGTGGAAAGGCTTCACAAAGCAGATTTTGATAACCATAAAAATTTTGTTAACTTCAAAAAAGTAAAATGAAAAATAAAAATAATTTCAATGTTCAACAAGCGAGGCAAAATTAGAAAGAGCAAAGGTGAAAAAAAACAATAAATACAAGTTTAGTAAAATAAGTTCAAACAGGGTTCTACATAATCCAAGCATGAAAAATAAAAGAGAAATAATAGTGAAAAGTAAAATCACACAACTATGGCTACAAGAAAATTTAACTAACTTGGGTAAATTTGCCATCAACAGTTTATTGGCATATTCCAACAAATACTTTTTAAATGTCATAGTTAAAGATTGGAGAGCTTTACCGGTACTAAGTTGTATACATTGTACCATACATTTCTTGTAAAACACAAACAACTCTCCTGCACTAGGCAAAATTGCACCTTCAGTATCTTCACCTAATGGTGGTACACCTTGCAATTTTAAGTCAGAGTGGAATTTCTCCATTAATTCACTAAGATTTCTACACAAAAAAAAATTTCCATGTCCAACAAAAAATGTTATGAGAAGTCACATTTCCTTAATATTCAGCAAAATGAAATATAAACTACTTGTACCTGTCTTGTGCTTCAATATAGATATGAAGATGGACTTCAAATACTTTGCTAATTGACCCACTAAAATATGAATCACTAGACACCTGCAAAGGGTCATTATACATTTTAATGGTTTTTTGTTAAAAGTTGATAAAAGTATATTTATTTAGAAAGTGGTAAAAAAATGCTATTAAATTTTTATCAAATATTTATAACTGCTGTTGCATTCCAAAGAATGCTAGACAATAAAGAAAATATACTTGAGTTTTTTATACAAGAAAAATAAAACAGTAAATAAAAAGATTTCACAGGTTATTAATGTGCAACTAAATGATTTCCTAAGAGATTGTCAAAGTAATTATACATTTTTTACAAATCCACATTTTTCACAAAAGGATACAATTTGAAGGATTTAAAACCTATTATAACATTTATTGAAAAAAAAAAAAAAGAAAAACCTTTTCTGCTCTAAGATGACTATAAGTGAATCTCTTAGAGAGAAATCCTTCAAAGGCTGTAGTACGCTGAATTGCAAACAAAAGTAGCTTAACATCAATGTCAACTGCACGACGATCCATAACCTTTCCAAGTTCGTTTCTAGGCAATTTTAAACCAGATAATATGTTTAAATCTATTAAACCTTTTAAAGTTTAAAGGTAAAAACTACTAATGTTTATGTATTATACATAAAATCTTTTTTTTTTACCTTGTAACATTGCAAAACTCAACGCATAGCCTTTCATCAACACCCCAGTCTGTTGGGAACATTCCATGAAAGTTCTCTTCAAATTGAATTAACACGCGCTTCATCCAAGAATAACGCCTATCAATTTTATC
Organism: Hydra viridissima; assembly: GCF_058129835.1. NCBI lineage: Eukaryota > Metazoa > Cnidaria > Hydrozoa > Anthoathecata > Hydridae > Hydra > Hydra viridissima. The sequence goes on along the minus strand of NW_028324311.1, from coordinate 12,905,859 downwards.
AATCCAAGCTATCTAATAAGAGGAGAAGAAGTTAAGAATTATCTTAAAAGTGACAAATATTTAATAATATAAAATTAATAAATATAAAATTAATAATATAATGTAATATGACAAAAGTGTGTTTGCTTTGTCAAAAAAGAAAATTCTTAAGTTAATAGTAACAACTTAAAATCATAAAAATCTTACATCAAAATTTTCATTAAATACATTCAAATAATCAGAGAGCTGAAGTTTTATAAACCATGTCAAAAGCTCTTCTCTGTAAAGAAAAAAAAAAAATCAAAATCTCAAAACTTAATCCATCACTGAAAATTTATATAATTATAGATAGCGCCTAAATAAGTTCTTTTAAAACATTTCTATATAAAATCTATATAATTATAGATAGCGTCTAAATAAGTTCTTTTAAAACATTTCTATATAAAAAAAAACAATAGAATAATACAAAGCTTTTATTTGAAGACAAAATTTTAAATCAAAACAATTTCTACTTTATTCTTGGGTCAAGTACACTGACAACTTTGCAAGAATCTGCTAGTAGTGAATTTGGCCCAGTTGAAGGCTAAAAGAAAATTTATCTAAAGTTTAAAAGCTATAATATTATCAGCAACATTTTTTATTAAGGCACAAAGTTTTTTGTATAATAATATAAATATTAGGTTTTTGTAAGTAGAAGTTTTGAATATAAAGATGCATCAAAATACAGAGATTCAGAACCACTTTGCTCTAGTATGATTATTTTGACAGTATCTGAATGGTTTAATTTATCTGTCAAAGAAATTTTTTTCAGAAAGTCTTTTGTGACAAAATAAAAACAGGGATTTTAACATAAGCAGGTTTAAGCAAGAACAAAATTGGTAATTGTGTTAAAAATGCAATAAAAATGCTCTTTTAGAGTTATAACTTCTAATACCATCAATGAAAATTTAAAAATGCTACTAAGATCTACTTTTAATTCTTTGAAAGCTGTTTAGTAACGTTGCTTAATATGGTTACAGAAGTTCACTTTCTTTTATACAAGTATTTAAATTTAACTGAGGTTTGAATGAACTAACACTACAATTATAAAATTTTTAACATATACATTATTCACCTTTAAATCAGGATGAGATAAACTCTCTCTAAAATCTGCCAGTATTTGTGTTCCCAGGTTCTCTTGAATTACTCGCACTCTTTTGGAGAAAATAGTAAGACAATAAAAAAAAAGTAAAAAATTTATAGAAAGCAAACAAACAACAGTTGCAAAAATAAACAACAAAGTAAAAGCACCTGTCCGAAAGTTGCTTTATTTGAGGTATGTTAATATATTTCTTAAAATGGTCCAAAACATTCAAAACACCTTGCAGTAGATTTGCTATTTCTCCGTATTGTCGATTTCTTGTTAACACCCTTTTTATAACAACAAAAATAGTAATAAATAAACCACAGACATAAGAATATTTTTTTTATCGCTCAAAAAATGTTACACATACACTAATGAGTCTACTCCACCAACCAACATATGCAAATGATTCAGTGTGGTTATAGATGTAGTCAAGTGTTTTTTGCCATGATCAAGCTGCTTTATGTCTCTTGTTATTTCTTTGACCTACAAAGAGCAGCACACAAAACAACAGTAAAAACACATTTTGCAAACTTTGATAACATAAAAGTTTGAGTTCATGGAAAACGAAAGGCAAACATAATTTGTAAATTTGTAACAAAGATATTTTAAAAAACTAGATTATCAGCAAGAAGAATTTTAAAATTTCATTGATTGATGAGTATGTTATTGTTGCATGATTAATATTTTTTTACCATTTCTTCAGATTTATCTGCCTTTTCTTTTATGTCTTTAATTTTTGAAAAAACTTCACGAATTGCCTCTTTTGCTTCCTCTAATGCCTAAAATGTTTTAATGAAAGTATATATAAACAAAAATAAAAATCATTTTATACCAAAATAACATAAGAATTAAATAGGTAAATACAGTTATTAAGCTATTATTAATAATAAAGTTGTATTTAAAACAATAGAAACCTGTTTTCCATTGTTTGCAACATCTGTTTGACTCCTAATTGATGCATGTATTTCATTATCAAGTTTGCGTATACGAAGTCGTACACGAGCAACTACCTCATCTATATTTGCTAATGACTAAAATGTATTTGTTCTGTTAGTAGGAAGCTTTCAAAGATTTTTGAAAACAACCTTGAGGATAAAACCAATCAAAATCTGTTTCATTTTAATGGTAATGATAGAAAAAAATAACAACTATGCATTTAACAATAATAACAACAACAACAACAACAACAACAACAACAACAGCAACAACAGAAATAATAATAGTAATAATAATAATAATAATAATAATAATAATAATAATAATAATAACAACAACAACAACAACAACAACAACAACAACAACAACAACAACAATAATCATTATTATTAAAAATGTGCATATAGAAAACTACAAGGTGGTTTGGAACGGCAATTTTCTACTAGTGATGCAATAACAATTTACTATAAAAAACCACAGCATAAACTATAAAATTGTTATTTAATATTAGACTGACAAAACTTTTCTTTTGTCAGACTTTTTCAAAAGCCTTTTCAAGACCTTTTCAAAGTTTTTTTTTTTGCCAGACTTTTTTTGTCATATGTTAAATAACAATGTTATAGATTGTTTCTGAAACCAAATATATATTTGTGTGTGTGTGTGTGTGTGTGTGTGTGTGTGTGTGTGTGTGTGTGTGTGTGTGTGTGTGTGTGTGTGTGTGTGTGTGTGTGTGTGTGTGTGTGTGTATAACAACTAAAAATTATGTAAAGAAAAAAAATTAACTGAAAAAAATTGAATACTTGTTCTGTTGGAAACAATGTATTAATATATTCTACTGGATTAAAGTCTTTTCCATCTAAAGAATCTGTGCTAGCTATGACCTGGAAATAGATAATAAATATATTCTAATATTTCATTCCCTGTTTTTTTAAAAAAAAAGAAAAAAAAAAAAAGACAAACAAAGAAAAAAACTAGAAACATGTCTTAACATTATTTAAACTTTAATTTGAATGCTTATGGTTTTTCATCAGTTAACTTTCTAGCTCCAGTCAATTTATTTAACCTTATCAGTTTGTTGAAGAGTTAATAAGACACTTTTGTTAACTACATATCAATAAAACTTTTACATAACAGTTAATTTTATTAAAAGAGTTTAAAGTTGATTAGTTGTAAATTTCCTTTCACAAAAAATGCAGGTTGCTATTTGTAGATTAGTTTATTGGTAATAAACAAGATGATTTTACACATTTTTACTAATAAATTAACAAGCAAGACAATTTCACATCAATGATCTTGTTAATAAGGGTATACCTCTTTCAAAGATTCTTCCACCTCTTCTGAAAAAATTAGCCCAGTTAGTTGTTCATTGGTTAACTTTAATGGTTCCACCATTTTAAATTTAGTTCTCTACATCTTCAACAACAGAAACAAAAAATTCAGTAAAAAAAGAAGAAAAAGAAAAAGAAAACAAAGAATTGGGAGAAGTACATGTAGTAAAGGAGTCAAATGAGTTCTATTTTTAGGCTTTTTACAAATATTCTATAACAATATCATTTTTATCCTTTCTTATCACAATATCATGTTTATTCTTTCTTATCACAATATCATATTTATCCTTTCTTATCACAATATGTTTATCCTTTTTTATCACAATATCACATTTCATGAAATCTTTTTTTCCATTGACTACAAAATAACAAAAACTTTAAACTACAAAAAAAATTAAATTAAAACAATAAGACAAAAAGCAATTTTACTTGTCAGATCACTAAATAAAAATGCAAAAAAACTTTGGAAAATCAGCATCACTGAGAAAAATGTTTATTTTGATCTTACAGATGCCATTGTATGCTTATTGATGATAAAAGTACATAAATTGGGCAAAACTTTTGCATAACAAAAATAAACACAATTGACATTTTTTTGAACTCACTGATCCAATTCATGTTCTGTAGTAAAACTTAAAAAAAAACTTGAAGTAATGCAAAGCTATAAAATTCTAGATTTAAGGCTTTACCCCCTAATTGTGAAAATATATGAAAAAGAAAAACTAAATTGAACTTGGTAAAACATTATGGTATAGAATCTATTTCAATATAAATTGTAAACTTAGATACATATAGTAGTTATATATTAAGTATATATGCATGGTACATACTGGAAATACATGCATGCTATATATATATATATATATATATATATATATATATATATATATATATATATATATATATATATATATATATATATATATATATATATATATATATATATATATATATATATATATATATATATGTATATATATTTATATATATATATAACCTGCTATAATATAAAACATGTAGTTAAATATTAACATAAAGCGTAAAAAAGAAATTTCATTTTTTACAAAAAAGTAAAAAAAATTTTGGAATTGTTGTACATCAAGTAAATCGAGTTTGTGCACAAATGTGGTTAAATTTTCTACAAAAAAAAAAAAAAAACAAAACATAATAAAACAACAAAATCATTTAAAAAAAATTAAAACAAAATTTAAATATTTTGGAAATATTGATCAATATGTTATAGTTAAAAAAATTAGATTAGTTTTCTTATTACCTTGCATGATGAGGGGAATGAACCTGAGTCTTGCAGTTTGCACCCCAGTAACAGTTAGGCCTGCTGGTAACATCTGCAGGTAATTCTGAATTTGGTATATTAGCCCGATAATTATAGGCAAGCTCTTTAAGCAAAGATAAAGCACAGCAATAGCATACAATGTCTTCTGAGCGAACACTTGGACATTCTGTAATAGCACAATAAAAATTTAAATAATAAATTTAATAAATTAAAATAAATTATGAATAAAAATAAATTATGCAAGTATATTTTGTTTACATGCTACATGTTTACATGTCTTCTGAGCGAACACATGGACATTCTGTAATAGCACAATAAAAATTTAAATAATAAATTTAATAAAAACAAATTATGAATAAAAATAAATTATCCAAGTATATTTTGTTTACATGTCTTCTGAGCGAACACATGGACATTCTGTAATAGCACAATAAAAATTTAAATAATAAATTTAATAAAAACAAATTATGATCTTACTTGCTATGTAAACAAAATATACTTGCATGGCATGGCTCAATTTTATAAATTTACATGTGAGCCACTATTCAAGTTACAGAAGAACTGAAAACCAGCAATTAGATGGTGCATAACCTAGAAAATGCTTGCTTTACCAACTAACCAAAATAAGAAGCTCCCGATGCTTGTATGAAAAAGTAATTTATTGAACAAAAAAAAACAGTAAATTAACAAGTGCAGATATCTGAATGAGTTTATACTCATTTGTCAATAAGAATTAGAACATTGAAAAAGTGTTGTTAAGTGCAGTTCAATTAATTTTTCTCTTCTTCTTTAACATTTTAAACTGAAACAGTTTTTTCCATTTTGGCTAAAGATTGAACTTTAAAATTTCTCTAGTCAATAAAAAATACATCATATTGAATGAAAAAATTGATAATAATCATATCAAGTTTACATTTTTCAGATGTAGAAGGATTTTCATTCTGAAATAGGGTTGTCATCAAGCATATTTGTAAATTAACAGTTTGTTCAAATAAGTATCAAGTGGTTGAACAGTTCTGATAAAATCCTTAGTATTAATGCTATATTGGTGATTGAATTATCTTATTGACATTAATTTATAGGCAAAGTCAAACAAGCATTAAAAAATCCTATACTAGCAGACTTTTGCTATCAGCCCATAACAAACCTACACCAATTTAAATCTATAGCTTGATCTATGATGCTGTTTAAACACATTTTCTCTTCTGCCATATTTTTCATTTATAAACCAATTTTTATGTTTTGTATTCACTGTTTTTGTGGATTGCATTTTAAAAATCACCTTTTATCCTTGTTCTTTAAACCAAGTAATTATTTTTGCTTCTTATATTTCTTCTTTTATTCTATTTGCTGATCTTGATGTTTTAGAAAGTGTAAAGCCATTATTGTTGCTCTTTTTCAGCAAGAATTTTGTCTTCTCCAGCCATTGTACCCACTTTTAAAGAACTTTTTATAAAATTATAAAAAGACTTTTTCTTTTACATTTTTTAACAATTTATGGTACAATTTTTGGTTATAGCATTTGGTTACAGTATCTCTAATGTTTTAGAGATGTAGAATTTTAAGAATTTGGAAAAGTTTCTAATACTATGTAAATGTTGGTCACATCTTGCCTAACAAGGCAATATAAAAAGTCAGATAGTTGTTTACCTTGTATCAACTTTTTCACTAAATAAGAATGGTTTTTGGAAAAATAATTACTTTTGAAACTAAAAAGGTGATTTTTAAAAAGGTGATTTTTAAAAAGGTGATTTTGGGAGAAACTTAGTCAAGAAAACTTCATAACTACTTCTTTAGTAAATTTTGACAACAAACTACAATTTCCAAAGCTCTTTTATTTTTGTCAAATGATTTAAAATGATTTAAAATGGTTGTTTTCCCAAGAAATACTATTGTCCTAAATTAAAGTAATTTAATCATATAAATATTTTACTTTAGTTTTGTTTTTAAAAAGTATAAAAGAAAAAACCTTGACTTGGTATATAAATGGAGGCCACTTTTTAACATCTTTTAATCAAGTTAAGATTTTGACTAACATGTAAGTCACCAAAAGCCAGTATATATATATATATATATATATATATATATATATATATATATATATATATATATATATATATATATATATATATATATATAACATAATACACCAGTATATATATACATAATTCAACAAAATATAATAGAAATAGAAATAATAGCCTCTTACTAGTACTGGTAAACTCTGATGAATCTAACTTTTGTAGGCAGTGAGTCAGCAGGTCTTTTATTTTGATGTGTTTACCAAAAAGATAATCCTAGTAAAAAATAAAAATGTTACATCATCCTCATCATCATCCTCATCCTCATCCTCATCATCATCCTCATCATCATCATCATCATCATCACTATCACTATCACCATCACCATCACCATCACCATCACCATCACCATCACCATCACCATCATCATCATCATCATCATCATCATCATCATCATCATCATCATCATCATCATCATCATCATCATCATCATCATCATCATCATCATCATCATCATCATCATCATCATCATCATCATCATCATCATCATCATCATCATCATCATCATCATCATCATCATCATCATCATCATCAGCAGCAGCAGCATCATCAGCATCATCAGCATCAACATCAGCATCATCAGCAATTATCAGCATAATCCATTAAAATTCCTAAAATGAGCTTCAAGCAAAAGAAAAGGAACAATGACCCAGAGTGCACACAAAAGCACCTCCAGGTGGAACAACAAAAATTCTTGTGGTATTAAAGATTTCAAAATGCAACTTGAGTGTTAAACTTGAACTACATACTTTTAAGATCTGAGACTCAAAAGTGTTTTTAGATATCAACTCTCCCAAATGCTTTTCATCTAAATCCATATCTAAAATCAATTAAAAGAAAATAATAATAATAATAATAATAATAATAATAATAATAATAATAATAATTGCTATAATTTCCTGTTGTAACAAAAGTAATCTTTCATCAAAATTTTTTTTTTTAAAAAAAATTTAATTTATTAAAAAATAATAGAAACAATTTTATAAATAAACTTAGAAAATTAAATGATTCCTATAAAAACATATTGCAATTACATAAGAAAAATTTTAAAATAGTTTTAAGAGCTGAAACATGTTTACTTCAATCACAAACTGTAAGTTAAAAAAAACAACAATAAAAGCAACTAGCACCATATATAGAAACTTACATCTTTCATTTTCTCCAAACTTAATAATTTTAATCATTCACGTAAAACACAGATATTTTAGCTTATGGTCAATAATTATTTTAGTTATGCAGATAGGTCATGTTATATCTATTGAGAATACGAGACAGTGATAATAAGAAATCTGCATGGTCAAATTTTAAATTGCAACATTTTTAAAGGTTCCAAAATCGGAACTATAAGAAGTTAAAAACTGTTTTTTCCAGAATAAAAAAACTTTTTTTAGGTTTATCTCAAAGTACAGACTGTTATGGCCACCATTATACAGGTTATGCTTGAAATGAGCAAAACAGTGCCACTTTTTTCAGCTTCTTTCAAAACTTTTATCCTTAAAACGTATGTAGTTTTAAATTTAGGAATTGTGTCACATTTCTTGTTCAACTGCACAACAGCTATGTAATTTCTCTTGCAGATACATTTTATTTGTCTTTGGTTAGGTACAGCTGGTGCATTTCTCTCCTTGGTCACATATTCAATTTTTTTTATTATCTAGTTAATCACACACAATTCATGCATAATGTACTAACTCTATCAGGTCAAAAAATAATGGAACTGGACCTGGTTTCTTGTCACATTTATTGAGGTAGACTTGCTTGTTTATCATCCTGAGCATGATGCAAGGTTCACAAACTTGACCATCCTGCGCAATTGCCTGCTACAATAAATGTTTAGTATACAACTTTCTCTTTGTTTTAGCTTTGGTATCACCCTCACTATTACCTACAGTATTGCAGTACATAAGAGTGGTCCATGCCGAAAATTATGAATTTATATCTCCCACAAGACATTGGAAAATAAAGTAACAAAATACACAAACATTATTTAGGAATGAATTGTTTTGTTTCTTAACAGGATCCATACAATGTCTTTAGCAATGACTAAGAAATAATCATATAAAAATCAATTAATTTACAACTATGTGTTCATATCTTGCAAAAGATTTGTTTTTAAACACTATACAACTAACACTATATGTATAACATAAATCATTTTAAGTACTCTCAACCAAAATACTTTTTAAAATATTCTTTCATTCCAATAAAGCTGATACTAAAAAACTGCATTTAATGAAGTCATTAATTCTTTCTCTTAATTATCTTGAGACAATACATACCACAATGTTAATAAGTATAAGTTGCAACAGTTTAATTTATCAAGTTTTTAATGTTTTTCTATGCAATTTGGTTGCAAGGTAACAAACTTTACATATTAATGTATAGTTACTAACCCTGTTTGCATTATAGGATTCAGTCTTGTTTTAAGCAATGGCAGAGGCCCCCATAATTAGTAAGGTTGGTAGACCTAGTAAAAGTCTCAATAAAGATGTTTCTACTAAAACAGAAGAGACAGAGTCAGTACTTAGATCAGGAAAAAATGGTTATAGGATCCAATGCATATTTTAGTCATTGCTATAAAGAAAAATATTCCAGCTAAATGAATGAGATATTTCTTGTTGTTGTTTTTCTTCTTGTCTAAATCTTTGGATTGTTGGTTTTTACACAGATAAAATTAAAAGAGGTAGAAAAACCATTAGATAAAGCTGTATTGAAAAAACTTTTTTTTTGAGAGAGAAAAAGATCCAAGAAAAGAAACAAGACTAATTGCAAATCACCTAGTTGATGATATCCTTGAAAACTTTTGGTTACCTTTTTATATTCCAACTATGCCAAGCAGGAAAGACTGTGCTGATCATACTGCTCATTTGGTAGCTGAATGAGTCACTGAAAAAAATACCTGATAATAACAAGAAGACAAGAAAGACATTCTGTTCAATATATCCCACACAGACAGCTACACATTGCTGAAACATTTTGATAACAATGAGTGGCTTATTAACTGGGAATTCCTACAAAGCCAATGACAGTTTCCTTCAGTGGGCTCAATGGCTGGAGTAGACAAAATTCTTGCTGAAAAAAAGCAACAACAATGACGTTACATTTTCTAAAACATCAGTTCATAGAGCAAGATCAGCAAACAAGAGTGGAAGAAGCAAAATCAATTAATTGGGATAGAAAAACTTTTAAGCGAGCTACTGAAAAAAATAAAAAGAGGAACTTGCTGTTTATGCAGAGCCTCCTTTTAAATTGCTTGGTGTCCTAAAATTGCTGATGAAGGTGGTCAAATGCAATTCTGTTCAGTGATGAACCTAGTTAACAAGTGGCAATTAAAAGCATACATTGTTGCACTTGTTTATATTACAACAGCAGCAAACTGTGGAGCATGTAGTAGAGTTGCAATTCTAACTGAGAAGCAAATTGGTCATTCTTTCTTCCAAATAGAATGTAGGCATCATATTCAAGAGTTCTTCATAAAAGCAACATCTCATGCTACCTGCAGTCTGAACAAATCACCAAGAGTTTAGCTGCTTGAAAGGTTTAAAGAATATTTCAAGCAGCTACATAGAAAAATGACAATAGATAAGTAAACACTATTAGAGTTTTACACTAAAAATCATAGCAATAAATTTCATCGATTTAGTTAATCAACTTATTGATTGTTAACAGTCCACTCTTTGCAATTAAAAAATGTTGCTCTAATTGATTTGTTTCCTGTTTTTAAAAACTAATATACCTTTAAACTTTGCTAAGCATCCACGACATCCTGGTTTGGAGCACTTCCAGTACATATGGCAAAAGAAACTTCCACAGCAAACACCTAAACAAAGAGACTAACTTAAAAAAAAATTGTGTAAATGATAAAAGTTATTTTTGATGATAAAAGCTTCATATTTATGTTTAAATGGTAAGTTGAAAAATTCATATTTTTCAAAGAATTTGAATTTTGTATTTTAATGCATTTTTTAAAAACTGATTGGTTTATACTGCCATTGGTTTGAACTGAAACATACAGAGCAAATGGTTTTAAAGTAAGAGCCACTTACACTCATTAAATTGTGTTATTTTTAAGTACAATTTTTATTAAAACCTTTTTTTGTCTAGATAACATAATACTTCCCAGTAAGTGTATTATAAAATGTATTATTACACATAGATGCCCAAACATATAAAACAAAAAAACAAACAAACAAAAACAATAACTACATTTTCTATCAGTAAGTGGTGGAACAGATGGCACAAGTTTATAACAGCAAGAGCAGATCAAGTGTATAGCACCTTCTTGACAAATGTTTCCTGTAATATAAATAATTGAAAAAACATTTTTTTAATAAATTCAACAATCAGAAAAATATCAAAAAAAAAAAAGGTTTTAAAAAATAATAAAATAATTTTTTATCTTTTCTGAATGTTGCGTTAATTTAAAAACAAATAAATTGTCAAAATTTTAACCTGTATTAGATCTCCCAAATTGATTATTGGAATCAGGGGGACTAAATCCAATACATTCCCTACATTTGAAGGGATTCCTGCATTAAAAGATTTGATCAATGTTATTAAATCAAAAAGTATAATAAGAAATGGTGTTTAAAAATATTACAAAAAATTTATTTTAAATTAAAATTATGGGCGAAAGTGAGATTTGGAAGATGGATTTTTTAAAGAACAGGTTGTAGTTTGAATTCAATCTGTGGTGCAATAGAAAGATTTTAAATAAACTTCATGCAAAAAGTAATGAAATTATAAAATATTTAATTTTTGTACATAGAGTTAAACTATATTAAACTACTATTTAATTTTTTTAAATTATTGTTTGACTCTTCTATAATTATGTTTGAATTGTACAACATGTAAAATATAGAAGAATGAAAAACAAATTTCAAACCAACAAAAAATGTTTTAATAAAAGTAACAACATTCAATTCTAAAATAAAATTCTTTATAAATGATCAGTTCTCATCAATAAAAATGTAAAAGTTACCTCAAATTAAATATTCTTGAGAACTCATCTTCCCTTTCTTCAATGATTTCTGAAGACTCATCACTAGAGCCTTCGTCAGCATCAAAAACCTTTTTTATTGCTTGATTCTGTATATAAAAACAACACAAATCAAAGAAATACAATTAAACTAGATTATGTACAATAGTAGTAGGCTTCTAATATAATTTATGCGACATAATCAATGCTTCACTGCACTCTTGTACACACTAGCTAATAGTTATGATTCCAAGATACTTTTTGAAACTTTGAAGTTTTTTTCATTTAAAAGAAATGACAATCTAAAGGTCTTTTTTTTAAATATGGCAGGAGTGTCTTAAAGGAATTCTTTATGTTCAGACAATAACAAATTCAAAACAGTTCTAAAGCAAGAGATGTTTAAAAGGGCCATTAATCACATCTAAGGTGAGAGTTGACTAAAGAATGGTCTGAATTAGAAAAGTAAGCTGAATTTGTAGACATGGTGAATTTTTCTTTCATTTTCAAATAACAAAACTATTTAAATTTTCCACAAAAATATTATTGAGTTAATATGTAATATATAAAATGATAAAATAAATAAAAGAACAAGTATGCAATGAAATTTAAATAAATGAGAATCTAAAAGGTATACCGTTTGAGTAACCAATTTATTTCGTTTGTCTAGTTTCAATAATTCTTCTTCACTGCGCCTTTTTTCTAAAATTGTAAAACAATTATACAATCTGTGTTCTTTTAAATTTTTAATTTCTTTTTTTCTGTGGTGGAACATTTCACCAAAATTTTATTTTATCGAAAACTAGTTAATTTATAAGAAAAGTTATTTAAAGTTTGCATTTCATGGAAAAAAGTCCAATGCCTGGCGTATCCCTTCTGATTTCTCACTCATTTAACATTCTCTTTCACTGAAAACTAAGAACCTCTTGTTCCATCAAAGATAGTAAGTTCATACCAGAGCATCCAGACAAACACTGAGAAGGCAGACTGATACAGACTTAAGTTTGAAGACTTATTTAAAGAGCTAGAGATAGTTAATGAATAAAGCTGTAAAGCAGAAAAGAAAACAAACAGCAAGAGTGTTTCTCAACTTCATAATTGACCACAGCATCCCAATAGTCTCATCCAATGAGAAAACGTTTACTGTTCAATCACAAACAAATTGATAAAGTAACAAGATCATTAGTAAATCCAGAGAAATTATTAGTAAATCCAGAGAAATCATTAGTAAATCCAGAGAAATCATTAGTAAATCCAGAGAAAGCATTAGTAAATCCAGAGAAAGCATCCATATTGAATTGTTCTACATAGCAATTCTTCTATGAAGTGAAAAAACGTTTTTGCTTAAATTGAAAAAAATCTAAACAAGTACAGAGTCAATTTTTTCAAAAAGCTCCTTCATATGTTGAAGAAAAAAAAAGCCAATTTTATTGTTTCAGACAAAAAAATATTTCACAGCTAACCCAGCCAGCAACAGCTCTGATTGTTTCAGGAAGTCTTTGATACCATTAGATTAGTCCAAAAGTCTAAGCATCTTGTAGAGGTATTGGTTTTTTGGATTCATTGATTCTTTAGTTTTAAAGGGTCATATCTTTCATTAGAAGGTAATCCTGTCACACACCAAAAACCTGGCTGTCTGAAACCATGAACTTTAGGTCACAGCACATATAGCCATGCTCTTAGCCTCTCAATTTCTCATAGTGAGCATACATTGAGCCCAGAGTATGTAATCATCAGCATCCTAAATTTGCAGCCTCAAGGCTTGATTTAGTAGTAATGTAAAACCCTTTTATATTTAGTTTTTCTTTAAAAGATTTGATTTGATGGATGATTTTAAAAATTAAAAAAAAAAAATTATTTTTTGAAATTTTTTGTGATGCACTTGGTATTAATGCCTCTATATCAAACTCAGTGAAAGATCTTCCTTGTACAAGTGTCAAATTGTTCATATTATTATAATTATCATTACTATTTTTTCAGTGTCATTTTTCTCAGTTTTCCAATGAAGACAATTATACATTTACAATACTCATGACTAGGCCATAAGCACAGCTTTGTCCTAAACCATAAAAAGTAAAACATGTACACCCTTTTTAGAATTTGCAAATATGTTCATCGCTCTACGACAGAATGGTATTTACTAGCCAATTACTGTCATGACTGGAACGTGTTGCAGTTCATGATGACAAATCCCTGTATTTTTTTTTTTTTTTCCTTGCTCATATGGTAAAGTCTAATTGTCATAGCTGCCATATTGTAATACTGTCGTAGCTGGTGTAGCTCATGCAGAGAAGTTCTTATACTTTTAACTAATTCAAGAGTTTTTTTTGCTGATTCTAAAAAATGCTTAGGGAAAGATGCATTAAATCAGAACAACCTGGCAATCCATTTTTCAAAAAAGTATCCTTAAAATGTACTCTGGAAAGATGTAAAATGTAGGAATTGATGTACCACTAGCATTTATGTATTACACATTGTCACTAGTGTGCCTTGTTAAGAACTTATAAACTGCTGAAATCTGGGACTTTTTTGGGAGTAACATGTACTACAATCTTCAACTTCTTTTCCTTCAACTCATTAGTTGTGCTAAACCTTTAATCTAAGTTAAATGTCTTAATTAACTAATCTCTCTCTTCCCTGACATAAAGTTGATTGGTGTGTAGAACTTCCCTATGATATAAAGTTAATTGTAAAGTTGATTGTAGAACTTTTTTACAACCAGAAAAATAAATCATAATCTTAATCTAATCATAATGTTAAACTAATTTAAAAGCTTTTTAAAGCTCTTAAATTTTTCAAATGCTTTAAAAAAAAACACATATTTCTCTCGGATATTGGTTATTTTTTGCTCATTAAGATAAAATGCATAGATATTCTGTAATTTCAGTACTTTTATGGTTATTTTAGACCAATTTGAACTGTTCTAGTTAAACATAAATAACAGGGTACTATTTTTGGTTTGATTTTTTTTTTACTACACAAAATACATTTTAAATAAAAGCTTCAATTCATACCATATTTACAGGGCACTATTTCAAAATATTTCAAGATATTTGAAAACGTTATTTACTATAGCATTTCACACCATATTTACAGGGAATTATTTCAAAACACTACTAGAAAAATTTATACCTAAAAGACTACTTTTGATGCCGAAAGTTTATGCTGCAATTTTATTTGGTACTTTCAGAATTCTTTTTTATTAATACAGATTGTAAAAATAACTTTTAAAAAGTCTCGGTTTTTACAGAACACAACTTATGTTTCTTAAAGTTTTGGTTACTTTAGAACATGGTACTTCAGTACCAAATCTCAAATAATTTAACAACCCACAAATATCTGCAAGCCATCAAAATGAAGATTTAAATGTCTAGCAAAATATTCATCATACACCATGCAAGAAAGAGGGAAAATTTGAACAGTAGATATCTGTAGGTAATGGATACTGAAACAGTTTTAAAAGCTTTTTTTTAAAGTTAAATTTAGGATTACATTTTAAAAAATCAAAGTATCAATATAAAAATAAATACTTGGGTTGATGTTTAAATATGCTGAACATAAATTGTTTAGTGTATGGTTCTTATGCACAGACTTTACTTCTTTTCGACACTGAAAAATAAAAAAATTAATAAAAAGAATATTGAAAACATAAAAATAAATATGGATCACTAAAATATCAATCTATCACCTTCATTTTCTTAATTAAAATAAATCTTAAAAAGTAATACATAAACAAAGTCGCAATCATTTTCACACAACTCAGTAACAGTGAATTAATAGAGTTATTTACACTTATTAAAGTATTTTTTAAACTTAAGAACCTTGCTGTCCGTTTTTTATATTTCAAAATTCATTCTTTTACATTTCACTGCCGTTTTTCTAAATTTTGTTCAATTTTGCATTACAAATTTCTTAAAACAATAATTAGATTAAAACAAGAGGTAATTCCACAACGATACTTCCCTGATGTAAACCCCCCAAATGTGAACTGTAAGAACACTCTTTTTCTATACCTCTATAGAATTATATTTTGAAAATCTGTTCATTTATCACTGTATACATATTACTTTTGTATATAAAAATTAATGTAAAAACAACTCATTACTTTCTTTTCATTTTTATAATTTAAAATTTATTTTTGCAAGCATATTGCTGTATGCAACATGCTTGAAATTGTTGCTGTATGCAACAATTTCAAAAGAACTTTTTGAATGTACAAACACTTATTTCTGCCATTGTAAAAGAATAATAATTTATATCATCATATAAGCAGTTCCTAAATGTTGTACTAGGGTCCATATTTACAAAAAAAGATTTTATTTGGAAGCTATTCAAATACTTCCCCATTGTTTTTGTTCTATAGTTACATATAGAAATATCACAAAAACTTCTCTAGTAGACAAAACATATTGTGGTAATGACCATTGTGATCCAGAGTGTGCCAACTAAACAAAAATTTAAAGCATTTCGGACAATGTTAAGGATCTATTAAGACTAAAAGATTTTTATGAAGTATTGCATTTTATGATAATATCTTTAAAGAGATATTTTATAGCATTTTTCTTTAATCATAATATGCCTATGCATATTATCATATTCTCTATATCAAGCTGTTATTCAAATAATTTTGGAGGCCAAGTTAATTTAAAATTTTTTTAAATATCAAATTTAAAAAAGTTTTTGTATATGAGTTGTTGCACAAATTATTTGGAAATTATTACAACCTCACATGCTTTTAAATTTTAAAACTTTTTTTTTTAATATTTAATTTGATCTTTTAAACTTAATACAATGTAAATTTCAAAGCTTATTTTTCACCAAGGAAGAAACTTTTAAAATCCATGCTTAAAGGACATTCCTAAACCATTATCAAATTGTTAAACCTTTGATTTATTGATTTATGAAAATCAATAAATCAAAGACTTTAGTGAATAATTACATGAAATTAAAATTAAGCTAATGTTCCATCAAATGCCCTTATAAGATATAAAGCTTACCACTTCTTTTTTAACAAAAGAGTTAGAAAATAGTGGGTCATTTGATTTATCTCAGATTAATCTGGGTCACTGTGCAACGGGAGAAAAAGAGGAAATTCATTTTAAGTTACATTTTAATTTTAGGTGTAAATAAAATAAGTGGTAAAAAGAAGTGGTAAGCTTTATATATTATAAGGGCATTTGATGGCACATTAGCGTCATTTTAATTTCATGTAATTATTCACTTAAGTCTTTGATTTATTGATTTTCATAAATCAATAAATCAAAAGTGTAACAATTTGATAGTGGTTTAGGAATGTCCTATAAGCTTGGATTTTAGAAGTTTCTTCCTTAGTGAAAAACAAGCTTTGAAATTTAATGCCAATTTAACTGAAGCCCACTCTCCAATATTGACAAATTTTATTTTTTAACAAATAAATATTTCCAATATTTAATTTTTAAACTCATTTATTGGAAAAATTTAAAAATAAAACTATTCATACAAGAAGACTGTTTAAGTAAATAAAAAAAAACTATTTATTAGAGATTTTTCAATTTTATTTAAAACAATATAGAGCTAAGTAAAAAGGGCTTATATTTGAGAAACCAATGGTGTGGCGGTTTTATTGTGTAATTAGAACAACCAAAATGATTCACGGTGCAAAAAAAAATATGATTGGCAACATTGTTTCCTCTGGCTGACTTTGATTATGATTTGGTACTCTCATTTCCAATTCTAATTCAGATATTGCAAAAGTGAGTTAGTACACTATGATTTAAGATGCTCCATTTACCTCCTTATTTTATCATGCTTTTGGTCGGTGTTAAAAAATGTGTTTTTGTAATGAGTATTTTTAATTTTTTGATTTTTTTTAGTCCTTCATTGAATTCTTTTAGAAATTTAGATTTTTTTATTTAATAGTCCTTCATTGAGAAATTCTTTTAGAAAAGAAAATGGCATCTTAGCTAATTATTGTTCCAAATTTAATAATTTCTTATAAACATTGCATCAATCTTTTCTCAGATTTCAGGTGATCTGAGGTTTTTCATTGTAAGCTAAATATTTTATAATTGGTTTATCTTTTTACAAATATTGTTTCATTCATTAAAATTTGTAAATGGTTCAATACTTATACTTATGGTTCAATAGTTACACTAATGAGTATATTAAATTATTATATTAGTTATATATTAGTTATACGCACACATTAAGGATGTTGTTAAAAGATACAAATAATTAACAATGAAACTAGTAATGATCAAATCAGTAACAAAATCAAATCAGTTATATAAGCAGTTCTTCTTTAAAGAATGATTTTAAAAAATCATTCCATACAGAATTGTCAATATATCAAGTTAAATCAGGTAAAAACAATATTCTATGCCTAGATAGATAGCTTTCTTTAACTAAAAGTTTTAAATTTAAAAGTGTAATTGCACTGCACAGATGCAATTGTGTAAAGTGATAGAAGAAATTTATAGTACATAGTTTCCTTGTATTAATTTCAGTGCTTTTAATTGCAATTTTGTGTTTGCTGTAAGAAATTAACAAAAAGGAATTGAACTTTACCTTTTACATTTGGAAAATTTATTAGTAGTTATTCTAAGTTAAGCTAGGACACTATACAAATTCTTTTTTAAAGGAACCCTACACTCATTAATTTGATCCCAATTATAAAGATTTGGTCATAATTATTAAAAGATAAACCCACAGCAGAAAACTATCAACTCAATCTAGATAACCATTTTGTGAAGTACCTTCACTATACAGTGATTAGTACGGAAGTATGGTAAATTTTTCAACTAGCAAAAAGTTCTGGATGGTGTACAAGCCTGTCAATTGATTAACTTCCAGCTTGAAATATCATTTTAAGATAAGTTAAACATTTATGAGAATCGTTATTCTTAATAGCTCTCTTTGCTGAGTTCAAAAATAACAATTCTCAAAAATGTTTCCCCTGTTAAGTATATTAAATGTTTAGTATATTATTTGCAGAGAACATAAATTTTTTCTTGGTAAACGTGGTTTTTCTAGATAAGTTCTGTTAATATTTGTAAAATTTTTAACAAACTTTAATGCTAATATCTAATATGAGAACTTTATAATAGAAAAAAACTACATGTAAATTAATTTACCATGACGGAAATTATTGGTCCTTAACAGATAATCAAATGCCTAATCTTTTTTTTTTTTTTTTTTTTGTTATCTATGCTGTAGATATAATAAAATAAATAACCAAGAAATTTGAAATGGTCACTTATGAAATTATGGAACATTGCATGATTCTTAAATTATAGTTAAAGCATTATTAGATTAATTCATTTTGAAGGAAATGAGAGGCCATGCAGTAGGCACATACAGTAGGACATTGGGATGACTCCAACTTCCAATCAGAATAGCATCCAGCACAAAATGAATGCATGCATGGTTGACAACTAAAAGAAAAATAACAACAAAAAAACATAACTGTATATTTAACCTCTCAACAAACACTCTTTTTGAAAAAAAAAAAATTCCAAAAATGATACATTCTATAAGAAAGGTTATTCCTTTCTTATAGAATGTATCATTTACTAAACTATATTTTTGTGCAATATTTGTTATATAACTATTTTGTTACTACTCTTTTTTCAATTGTAAATCTTATAATATTACAAAAAGTACTAATTCTTGAATTAACTTGAGTGTGCACATTTCTGCAAACTAAGCTTGCTCAAGTTTATCCAAGTGTGCATGTTTAGTAAAAAAAGTGTATGTGGTTAATAAAAACAACAAAATGCATAATAAAAAAAGTAATTTATAAAAGTTACAACTAATACAATAATAGTATAATACATACATGTATACATACATACATACATACATACATACATACATACATACATACATACATACATACATACATACATACATACATACATACATACATACATACATACATATAGACACACATACATGTAGACACAAATACACATATTTATATATATATATATACAGATATAAACTTAACAACTATACCTATAGCAATCATGGAAAATCTCCTAAAGAAAATATAGATTACTACACTCAATAAATTACAAATCTTCAATAGAGTGCACAGTTATACAGTAAAAGAGTAAAAAACTTTGAACAAACATTTTCTTAAACACTTTATCATTTAGAGAGAATGAATAACTCATGGCTGATCCAATTTCATGACAACATTTGTAAAATTTATTTGACTTAAAAACTTAAATTAAATTAGTAAAGTTAGTAAAAAAAAAACAACAAGCACCTGACAAATAATGCATATTAGGTTTTCTTCAAAACCTTTGTACTCTGAATTTGCTGACTGTTGTGAATCAGGACTACTGCTCAAAGCACTTTTTTTATGAACAGGTTCTAGGGTAGGCTAATTTTAAAAAATGTATAAAGTTGTTTTTAATATAAAAAATAGATTATTTACAAAAAAAATCATTGAATTGACAACTGCTTTTGCATTTCAATATAGCATCAAAAGTATGCAAACATTTTATGCAAATAAACTTGTATTGAAATGAATGTAGCTGATTAATTTTAGACAATAACACAAGATTGATAATGACTTCTAAACAAGGTATTCCACAGACATATCTATAAACATGCATATTAGGATTAAACTTAACAACATTTCAAGGTGGGAAAGACTTAATCACACAAAGATCAGAAAAAAAGCTTACTGAGGCACTTCTTTTAATTGATGGCCCAGGAATTTCCATTTCTTAACTCTGTTGTTGATTACTATACTACAATCAAAAGTAAACAAACAATTTTAATGTTTTTTTTTGTTTCATTACATCAAATAAAAATTTAAAAATTTTAGTTCACAGCATCACCCACAATTCAGATGGGGATATCAAAGGTTAACTATTTACTAAGTTGATAAAAACTTTCACTTTGTATTTGTGTACTTTTCACAGAATTGTGAATTTTTAGACTTTTTAGAATTGAAGTTGAAAATTTTAGTAAAAAAAATTTGATAGTTTGTTTAAAATAAGTGATATAAGAACCTTGAAGTATGCACATTTATATTAAGTCTTAAACAGTTTTCCTTAAAAAATGTAAACAAATACTTAAAGAAATAAAAAGTATATATTTATGTATGTATGTATGTATGTATGTATGTATGTATGTATGTATGTATGTATGTATGTATGTATGTATGTATGTATGTATGTATGTATGTATGTATGTATGTATGTATGTATGTATGTATGTATCTATGTATCTATGTATCTATGTATGTATGTATCTATGTATCTATGTACGTATGACTTCATATTCAAAAGTGCACATAAGATTCACTCTTAGAATGTAGGTAAATTACATTTACATGATAAACCTATGATAAGTGTTTACTAACATAAACCATGGTATTCATAATATTACCACTTTTATTCATGATACTACCACTCTAACAACTTATTTAGGGTTTTCAATTCAATATTATTTCATAGTGTTTTACAGTGATTCATAGAATCTATAAAAAAGTCAATGTTTTGAATGTTGTTTTGAAACATTCGCCGAATGTTCGGTGAGCCGGTTAAATAGAATTGCTATGTCGAATGGCATTTTACACACCTTTTTGATGGTAAACTTGTAATAAATGCATTGATTTTGTCACATTGAATATATTTTATGATTAAAGATTTTAAATTAGATACAACTGGTTTTTTAAAAATTTTTTTCCACCACTGAAAAGGTGCAATGAGAATTGACCACGACGGTCAATCTAGTTGTTCAAATACTCACAAATCCTTTGGTGTTTTTCACCTTGAAAATCTATTTGTTCTAACAAGTTATTTATCACCTCCTTGTTTTGCTATTTTGCCTGTCTACTTATTATCTGGAATCATCTTAAATCTGTGAGTCAAACCACCTTCAACTGGTATAAACTGAATGATTGTAAGTATGGGCGTATGGGTAGAGTGTGTCGTGTTAAGACATTTATTTAAAAAAAAAATTTTTTAATACCCTGATATGTTTAAAATATGCTTTCATCCATAAGTAAAGAGTGCGCTGGGGTTTGAGCCCCACCTGGGAGTTAGGTACAGGGGCTCAACTAAAATGTTATTTACTGCTATTTATGTAAATTAAGTTATGAATAATTAAAATGGCCTCAAAATTAAACCATTTGACATAATTGTTATGGGAGTTTAAAGAAATAAAAGGTGTATTTTGTATTTGAAGAAAAACTAAACGCCTCTCTATATTGAAATCCGATCCATAGAGTGAGTTTGTGATTTCGCAACGAAAAAGAGTTGAGTCATGGCCGTTAGGTTTCAAGACTAATTATTCATTCTTTACACATAGAATCTATTAATTTGATTTCATCAGTTGTTTTTTTTCATCAGTTCCTATTCATAGGAGTCTTTTTTTTGGGAATGGTAAACCTTAATTTAAAAGTTTTTTTTCATTCGATTGTTTGTCCTACTAAAAAATAAATTTCCTCATGCGCCTATTGAAACCACATGGACACACAGTTTTAACATCTTTGGGAACAACAAAGACAACATCTTATTCAGTTTAATTTTTCTGTTTATAAATTCAGGTAAATACATAATTAATATACAGTATTTTCTAATCTAGACAATTACTTTAAATACATTTAAGCATATTATTTTAAGTCAATTCAATAACATATGCCACTGTTACCTTTGGATTAAATAGTTTTAAGTGAGATAAGCTGTAGTTCAACAAATATTGCATCTGAAGAGATTCAAAAAAGCTCAACAACGCATTTCATCAGAGAAAAAGAGAAAGCTTCAGTAATGAGAACGTAAAATAAAAATTCCTTTCATTAGGAGTTTTTTAAATAAATAACTTATAAAAATGGACTGAAAATTTATATATATATATGTATATATGTATATATGTGTATATATATATATATATATATATATATATATATATATATATATATATATATATATATATATATATATATATATATATATATATATATATACACTACTTGCAACAATCCTAATATTCATTTAATTGCGTGACGCTTTCGACAGAATTCAAATCACTTTCGCCAGGTTGCATCAACTCTTGCAGTTTCCGGACAATGTTGCGTGCCAAATTAAGAGCAGCATGCGCGTCATGTTGCTCTGCCATTTCTAAGTTAATAAACAGCGTTTAGAGTACACCATTATTGAAAGATTTGATATACTTTATTCACAATGTAACACACACATTAAAAAATTAGGAACTTATAAGCTGCTGCTTTGTCTGGTTTCTTTTTAAACCAACATCAGGTTTTTACTTCATCTCCTCAAAAATATTGTAAAAAATATCGATTATTTTAAACCCATCACAAAATCCTAGGGGACAAAAATTTTGTGATGGGTTTAAAATAATCGATATTTTTTACAATATTTTTGAATACGCTCAGTGACTTTTTCTTTATGCAAAAAAAAAAAACTTTTTTTAAAATATTATCTGCCTCAAATGACTAAAGAGAACAGGAAATGTTGCATACACGTATTTTTTGATATATCTAAGCCAGAAGTCTTTAATTTTTTTCCCCTTTTAATTTAATATTCTATAAGTAAAACAGTAGCTATGAAACCTGTAATTCTTTTCGAAGAGAATGTAACCTTACCATTGAAGAACTTAATAATGTCAGTAAAATCCATTTTGTTATCAATTATGATTTCCCTAAAAATATATGGATAAGCTGTTAAACCTTGCGAGTAAAGATATTTTTTTCTTAAAGAACATATAAATTCATAAAAGCAATTGAAGTATAAAATTACTCCATCAATAATCACCAACAGTTATTTTCAATTACTTGCAGCTACTGTTATTAAAGTTTGATTATACTGGATTATGTACATGTTAAATATACTACAGTATATATTACATATTTTACAGTTTTGTAAAGTAATAAAGATCATTAACAAACTTATAAAATGAATTTGTCAATTAGAACATGTGCTTATTTCTAATGAAGAAAAAATATAACTTCTAAATACCTATAAAGCTCTATCAATGCCAGCGCAAAAAATAAACTAAAATTCTCAGAAGAAACACTTGCTGCAGACCAAATTGTTTCCCAAACCAAGAAAATATCGTCATAAAGAAGTTCTGTAAGAAAAAACATGTCAAAATATGTTTTAGTTAAAATATGATTATTTAAAAAATATCATGTATTTCAATAAAGAAATTCCTGTTGAATATTATGCTCAATCACAATGCAGTAGAAAAACTTGGATTTAATTTGCAAAATTAATCAAAAAGATTTTTTTAGTAAAGTATAGAAAATATAGATTCTCAAATGTTTACAACTAGATTTGCTCATAAATCTTTAGGAGAACAAGAAAATGATTCAAACAGAGAAAAATACAAAAATCTCATAAACAATTTAGAAACTTTTGATAAATCAAAATGGATTTCAGAAAGTGGTCCACGCTTTGCAGACATCCAGATTTAAAATCTGTTTAGTGCATGGATTTTGAGAATACAATACCAATGGGGACTGGAATAAAGTTCAAAAAGATCTCCAGTATTTGAATGCTGCTATAAATATCTTAATTGTCTTGACAGCTGAATGTGAGCGGTCATTTTTTGCAATGAATATTATCTCATCCATTTAAAACTCGCTAATGATGAAAGTTATATCTAGATTAATGTTTATATAACTGTTAGGCACACATATAAACAACTTTAGTCCAAAAAATTCTCTCATGCAGTGGTTTAGAAAAGAACATTGTGATGCAAACTTTGTAAATTGAGAGGCTGGTTCTACATCAAAGTCAATTAATGAAAATCAAACATTTCGGAAGATATTTTAAGAGTCCAAATGAGCTTGAAATGTCCAATTTATAAACAGATGAATTTGTACATTTGACATTTTTATTTTTCATTACTTTCCACTATGAGCTTTATATACACAATGTGATGGCGTAGTTCAAATGAAAGGGGGATGGTTAAACAAATATTTAAAATCATCCTATCGGCTTCCTAATCCCCACCCCACCCCCACTATATCTTGTACCCACAATGCCTTGCTTATTGCTGTATCTTCAATCTACAATGCCTTGCTTATTGCTATATCTTCAATCCACAATGTCTTGCTTATTGCTATATTTTCAATCTGCAATCCCTTGCTTATTCAAATGTCCAGTAATATTTTTATGAGCCTCAAATAAAACATTAGACCACTGATCTAAAAAAGAACATCTTTAGTGATGTTTTTCACTAAATAATTTCTCTTAATGTTTTTTGTAGGCGGTTCTCACAGTAAAAACTTTTCTCTATACCAAAACAGACAGTCATCTGTACACTAGATTTGTGGTTGTTTGTTCTGTGTACTGGTTTTTGTGACTCTGGTTTTTTGAACCAAAATTTGTTGCCATTAAAAGTAGTAAAACAAGTTGTTTTTTTTTTTTTTACTAAGTGGGTTTTCACCCATAAAATGCATAAGTCTCTATTGCTTGACACAGATTTGCATTTCTTAAGAGAAAAATATTTTGGTGTCTAAAAAAATTCTTTAAAGTTCATTACCTCTTTTGAAGTCCAGCAGAAGCCAGCGATAGGCAAAATAAAATATATTGTCATCTTCATGTACATCAAATACTTCATGAAGCTCTGGATCAAGGATCTACAAAACAAACTTTTCTCTTTGAATAAATATCAACAAAATTTAAACTAATTGATGCTCAATTAAAGGAATTAAACTTTGATTAAATTTGTAGGCTATCTAAACCACAGGCTCTTAATTCAGAATAAACATTTAAATACATACCTGAATTAATGATGCAAGGTTTGATAAATGAGTGTCCATTTTCTCGCCGTGTGGAAAATTTCCTCCGATTCTATCCATTAATTTTACAAAGCAACTGTATACTTTTGCTTCTAATGAAAATAAGTAGATAATTTTATAGAGATTTGAACTTTTTTTATGAATAATTTTAGCATTACTATGTAAATTGAGGTAATTAACTTGAACATTAGTTAATCTATGACATTCACACAAAGTAATCTTTGATATCTGTAATAGTATTTAGAGTATTAAGGGTCGGCAACTTGTGTTGAAAAAGCTTGCTATGATTAATTCAAAAAATTCTGAGAAGATTTTTCTTCAAATCTTTATTTTCGAAACCCTAATTTTTCTCTCATAACTCTTATTTTCTTGGAGTTTTCCAAAACTTTCTGATTTTTTTTTAGGATACTTTTATTCAATTTTTAAAGTAACCAATTCCTTACCATTCTGTTGATTACGTTCAATAAAACATATTTCACAGAAAAAACCAAAATGGCAAGAAGCAAAGCCCTATTTGGGAACACTGTGAGGAAGTTAAGAAGACACTGGTTGATAGTAAGAATAAGCTGTTGTCCAGATGTAGTCACAGGCATTACAAGATAAATGATGGAAATACATCAATGAGGACCTCAAGAGAGATCATTTTCAGTAGTTAAAAGCATAGGAAGGAAAGAATCTAAACTTGAAGCATCCAATTGAGACTGTTACTAATGATGATGAGGGTTGTTTGAGGGTGAAATGACTGGGAGCATTAAGGGAAAGTCATTGGTTGCAGCCAAGAGACAAAAATTAACAATCTCCAGCCGTGATCAACCAATTTCAAAATTTTCAAAGTGGAGATCAAATAACCCAAGACAACTATTTGATGTCAAAACCATAGCTTTTATTGCAAGAGGTATGCTTTTAATGACTTTTTTTATGTCATTTACTATGAAAACATTAGCAGCAGAGTGGTGAGATGAGGTGCATATTAAAAAACATATTGACTTATCATTAAATTCTTTTAATTGTTTTAAAATCTATAGGTAGCCACCCATTCAAAATTGAGACAAAAGCTTTTAAGGACTAATTGGTAAATATTAAACCAAGAACAATCAGCAAAAACATTTCCCAGATACAAGTTATCTTTGCTTATAATATATGTATATGTGTATATATATATATATATATATATATATATATATATATATATATATATATATATATATATATATATATATATATAGTTAACTCTAAATAATAGCTATAGACGATTCTCTTTTCAAAAACAAAACATACCGTCATCCATGATGACAAGCAGAGGTGCACAAAGGTCACACATCCCTTGAATATAGCCAATGTTTAGACGCTCCCAAACATAACTAAAGAAAATTTTTAAAGTAATATAGTTTCAGTTGAACCATAAAAGAGCTTAATCACCTTAAGACTAAATTTTAAACTTCTAATTTATAGGCATGAAATCTGGCAAAACATGATTGACTTAAAATTTTTTTGAGCGGTTTGCAAGTAGTTCTTTAAGTGGTTGACAAGTAATTCTTTAAGTGGTTGGCAAGTAATGGATTGTGAAAGAAATCAAAAATAGGAGCATAAATGCATAAAAACTAAACATTTTAGGTAAATAGCAGATTAATATAAAAGATAACTAATATTGTGTTTTAAAACATTGTTGTCCAGTCTTGAGAAAACGGATTTGTAAAAAAAAATGTGTTTCTTTAAAAGTCAGTTCTCAAAACTAAATATATTCCTTCCAACTATTGTTCCAAAGATTGTTCTAAATGTTGTATCATATTTTTTCTTATTTTAATTAAAAAGTTTGATCATTCAAATCTTAAAACAAATTTCCTGGTTGAATTGTATACTGCACTTGTATAAACTGTACTTGTATACTAAATTGCATCGGACTATCTTGTAACTAAACTTATGTTGAAGCATCATAATTTCCCACTAAAAATCAGTATGTCATGTCATTAAAGTGTAAACAACAGTGTACTCTAGCCATTTTAACCTTTATGAAACTGAAAATATTATTTTTCATACTAAAACATTACTTTTCATGCTAAACTGTTAAAAAGAATTTAAAGACAGAATTCTGCTCATATTACGAACAGACAGACTTAAGTTAGAGTTAACAAGAATTAGTTTAAAGTTGATAACTTTTTATGATACCAAAAAGTACTTAGGTTGTTAGGAAAGTTCGTAGAACTCCCCTATAAAAAAAAAAGAGTTTTTTTTAATTTTATTTTATCAAATGTTCAAAATAATGTCCATCGTTATCTATACAAAGTTGCATCCTTTCAAGCGATTTGTCAAACGTTTTTTAATACTATACTTTGGATATACTTTGAAGTAGCTTCATTATGCGAGTTTTTTGACTTTCAACGTCAGTATCGTCATCAAGATTTTTTTTAATCAAGTCGAATAGCCAATAATCAAATGGAGCTAAGTCTGGTGAGTATGGTGGGTGGCGAATTATTGTAATTCCAGTTTGGTTTAGACAATTTTTGAAGGTTTCAGTCAAAAATTGTCTAAACCATTTTTTTATATAATATTTGCTAGTAATGGTGTCTCCCTTTTCAACATAACCCAAATGAACAACACCTGTTGTATTGAAGAAGATGTAGAACATGTTTTTCGGCTAAAACCATGAACTAAAACCAACTCATCGGTTATGGCTTGTGCTGAAACTCCAAGTAGAGCATGGGTTTTAATATATGCTTGATATTCAAATTTTTCCATTTTTAAATTTTTTTCTTTTAAACGTTTATAATAAAATTTAAATAACTTTTTAAATAAACATTCAAAATATTTCAACAAGTACTTAAAATGTTCATAATTAAACACAGTTTAAAATGATATATATAAATTTAATTATTTGTCTCATTGTATCTTTATAGATGAAGTTCTACGAACTTTCCTAACGACCTAAGTATTTATATCTTCATAACATGCAGAATGTTTAAAGATGTGTTAGAGTAGATAAAGATAAATATAGTATGCAAATCTGCTTCAAAAGCTGCTTCCTTAAGAAAGCAATTATATTGAAATTCTAATTAAAACTCTAAATAAAAGAATGTTTTTTTTTCAATGTTTCATTAAAAAACAAAGATGTTTTACACATGATGCAGTTTTTAATGCGCTTTACTCAAAAAAAAAAAAAAAAAAATCTGAGTCATCACATGTAAATACTACATCTGATTATTCAAAAAAAAAACTCACTAAAATAGAAATTGATGATGAAGATGATGACACTATTGAATTGATGACCAATTGGTTATTAAAAAAGGCATTGAAGGTTGTTTTACCAAATTGTAGTTTTACCAAATTTTAATCCATTAAAACCTATCCAATTAGTAGTGGTATCAATTTACAGTAGAGAAGCCACTCTACTGACTGCAGCTAAAGCATTTGAACTAGTAATTGAAGAACTAGAAAAAATTGGCAAAGAAAAAAAAAAAAATTCTCTAGCTTATGAATTAAAAGAAACTTTCTTAGAAGATTAGATGAACACTTTTTACCACAGGACAGGTAATTCAATGTCAAATGTAACTATGACATTAAATTATCTGTCCTATGGTAAAAAGGTTTTGTGTCTGTTATTAGATTAACTACATTAGATCTGTTAAAATGGTTACAGGTAATCAACATGGTAGTAAAAAATATGGTAGTAAAAAATCTATCTATACAAGCAAAAAAAACATTACATTAACAAGAACTCTCATTTGCTGCAAAATTGAAAATAAAATGCTAATGAAATAAAAAGTAAGAACAATGTTGCTTATTAAAACCAGAAGATGATTTGAATACAAAAAATCAATACGCATGTATAAATGATATGTACATATTAATGATTTGGCTAAAGGAGCACTACTAGATCCAGGGTCTAATGTATTTAACACTACTTTAACACTATTACATCAACATCAGTAGAAGCAGAATGTATTTTCAACATTAGTGGGAATGTTGTTACAAAGTACATTATTTAATTTACTTAATTTTAATAACATTATTTATGTTTTCTAAGACATTTGTTTAGATCATTTGGTAATCATTTTATTAAAAAAATAACAAAAAAATTTCAATCTTAAAATTTCACACTTTACTATCTCAAAATCGTAATATTCATTTGAGATATCAACCATTAATCAAATTCTATATAATAACATTCAAAAAGGGATTTTTTGTCATTTTTGCTATTATTTTTGAATAACTGTTTTCTTGTATCAAATTTCTCACCAGCTTAAACGTATATTCTAATGGTTTGATTCTATCACTTAAATTTTACAATAGCTGAGTATTGAAAAGATATAAAAAAAAATTGTAGTTACTTGAATATAGTGAAAAAAACAAAGATGTTTACCACATCATTACATTGCGTAGCTTCTCCAAGTTTTTTTCTGTGGAAAAGAATGGATTAGTACGATCACATCTAAGAACATCCTTATCAATCCGATGAATATTGAGTGCAAAGTCTTTTAGATAATCATCCTACATATGAAAGTATAAAATTATAAATTATAATTAATATACATGGCTTATATATATATATAAGCCATGTATATTAATTATAATTGGGTTATATATATATATATATATATATATATATATATATATATATATATATATATATATATATATATATATATATAACCCATGCTTTACTCAACTTAGACCATAATATGTTTAGATAGAAATATAATACTTTTATATGAAGGATTATATATATATATATATGTATGTATGTGTATATATATACACACACACACACACACACACACACACACACACACACACACACACACACACACACACACACACACACTCACTCACTCACACACACACACACAAAGGATGCAGAAAAAGTATATTTTGGTATAATATTTTTTAGTCACTCATTTTAATTTCGTTGGATTCTATGTGAAATTGTGATCCAAAAAATATTATAGATTTGTTTATTTTTCAGTTGTGATTATGTTATGGATCATGAAAATCAACGTGTTACAATTGTAGAGTTGCACAAGGCGGGGATGCAGACAGCTTACATTGTTTGAATGACCGGGTTCAAGCAGCGAACCATCTAAAATATCGTGAAACATTACAAGGTCACAGGAGAGACTGAGGACTGTCCTCAAAGTTGCATTAACCACTGTGACCACTCCAGACAACACAAGGTGCAATATCAAATTCATCGGAATTCTAAGAAATTGATGTGCAAGATGGCTAAAGATCTGTGTCGAATAGGACACAGATCTTTAGCCATCTTGCATATCAATAGTTATTTTCACATAGTTATTTTCCATCCTCAGTGATGGTGTGGACCAAGATCTGCACCACCTGGAAGACGCTGCTGGTTTTCATCAAGAGAAACATCAAGATTAATGCTGCCAGCTACCAGCAGCAAGTCCTCTGCAACATAGTATGTAGATAAGATTCGCCAGATCTTAACACAATGGACTACTCCGTCTGGTCCATCCTGGAGGAAAAAATCTCAGGAACACTCAAAACAGCTCTGAGCCATGCCTGGGACGAGATAACGGTTGAACAATACGCGACCATCATTGAAAATTTTCCAAAGCGTGTAAAAAATGTGTTGAGGCTGATGAAGGCAATTTGAGCATTTGTAGTTTGATTTTTTTTGTTTATTGTTATTGTTATCGCTCTAATAAACTTTTTTATTTCTTGATTTGAACTATTTTGTTATTTATACAGCATTTTCGTGCTGTTGAAAGTGTTGAAAAAATTGTCAGAACTTTTTATGCACCCTATATACAGCTATTCACGAAAGTTTAAACGATTGCAGAACTTTTGTCAAGTATGTTTGGTTTTTGTTTAATAAAAAAAAACTGTAAAATGATATCGACTTAATTTTTTTTATTTATTAAAGAAAAAGTAATTAGCTTTAAAATGAGTATCAACATATTATAAAAATTTTAATATTTAGTTAGAAAAAAACAATTACAAAAAATCATATAGGAAAAATAAGAAGCACAAAAGTTTAAACGAATTGCAACATTTGAACAAAAAATTTAAAAAAAAGCAAAATTAATATTTAAAGTGTCCTCCTTTGTTTTTATAGCAAAGATAAACTCGTTTATGAATTGATTCAACTAATTTCATGCACATCACGCAAGGTACCTTCAGCCAGTACTCATTCAAAAGTTGTTTCAAATGCTGAGTTGATTGAACTTCATAGTATGTCAGTTGATTGTTGATCCAAGACCAAATATTTTCAATTGGGTTGAGATCTGTTGATCTAAGGCACCAAGGCATCACATTGAACTTTTTTTTCAAAAATATTCTTTGATTGAGTGAGCTGTGAGAGCTAAAGCCCCGTCTTGTTGAAAGATGAATTGCTTGCTTTTGCCATACAAGTGTCTGATTGATGGATTTAAACATGTTTCCAATATGTTCTTGTAGTTGTATTGATTAATTCGCCCTTGGTACAGCTCACAGAAGCCTATACCTTTGTGAGAAAAACATCCCCAGATGCCGACCGAACCTCCACCACCTTGTCGACGATGTTGCAAAAACATGTCTGAATATTTCTCAGTTGCAAATCTTTTCACATTCTTCCCTTGCAGTTTATGACTTGAAAATTAGCTTCATCACTCCAAATAACATTTGCCCACTGTTCTACAGACCAGTCCAGCCTTTCTTTGGACCACACTCGTCGTTTACGTTTATCCGTGATTGAAAGAATAGGTTTTCTAGCAGCTGTTTATGTTCCATTACCTTTGTCCAACAATGTTCGTCTTACAAGCTCTCTGCTAACTTTTGGATTATTTTTTGAGTTGTTGAAGGTTTGTGCAAGCTTTTTGTAGCTGAGTCTGGGGTTTTCTCTGCTCATTCTGAATATACCACTTTTGTCACAGTTGCTAAGTTTGGATGGTCTCCCAGTATGCTGCATGATGGAGATGCCCTTGGTAAGTTCCCAGCTTTTGATGGTTTTTCGAACGCAAGATTTAGAAATGTGAAGCATTTTGCCTATTTGAATGTTTGTGTGATTTTTTGTCCTCGCCATACCAATAACTTGCCACTTGATCTCACTAGAAACTGCTTTGCAACCCATTTGCACGCAATTGAAAATAATTTGAAATTTACAATATTTCAAGTTGATTTTTTAAAATTTAAAAGCTGCCTGATGATGTTGCGCTAAATTTTTTGATTGTAATTGACTCATTTTGACTTTATTTAAAAATAAAAAAAATTTTCGCCCCGGATTTATCAATTAATTACCAAATAATTGATCCTAAATAAAATCGTTTAAACTTTTGTGACACCTCTTAATTTGTATCACCTACCTTTTCATGAAATTTCTGAGTAAACAGTGATGAGTCGAAACCTACTTTTTTTAATTTTATTAAAAAATGACCTGTATACCAAATTAGAAAAAAAACTATTTTGAAATCTATTTCCGTTAGATTTTTATTCAAGAAAAACTGAAGATTAGATCTTAAAATTCTGTAGTCGTTTAAACTTTCGTGAATAGCTGTGTATACACATACATGTTTAGATAGAAATAACTGTATATAGTTACTACATACCGTATAGCTACTTGCTAAAGATGAAGTTGAATCTTTCTTTGTTAAAGATGCATCTTCCCCATTAATAATGACAACATCATGTCTATTGCTTTTTGATTGATCATAAAGTACTTCGGATGAGGCTGCTGTGAAATCAATCTCATCTACAAGCTGTAAACAAGATAGACACATCATGCCTTCATGGAACTTGTCAAAATTTTCAGAAGAGCTATTTTCATCTTCATCCATCTCTTTACCACATTTACAGCAAGTGTGTTCAATATTGAAACTTTCGATCTTGGGAACAAACTTTTTATGTAAACCTTCAAACTGATCTAAAGGAACTTTTGGTTTTTCTTTTTTTTTAGTAATATTTTTCCAAGCTAAAACACCTTTTTTTGATGCTTTTTGTACCATTTCTCTTAAGTTATGTTTTGTTTCAAGTATGCTAGCTATAACAGAAAAATCTGTGTTTTTATTTATCTTTTCTGGAGGATTAATGTCATTTAAAACTGAATCTGGGATATCAGTTGAGATAACATCTGATGATAAAGTATCATCTAAACTAGATTTTGTATCATTATGGATCTCATGATGAAAAAACGTTTCTCCATTTGCAAATCCATTAAGAGCAAGAAGATCTCTCTCTTGTTCTTGTAAGTGCTTTTCAATTACTTTGCACTCTTTCAACAGTGCCATATAATTCTCATTGACCATTTTATCATAAACTTCAATTAGGTTGCCTTGTAATGTAAAGGCATAATGTCCTAATATGTATGGCCAAACCTGGAGATATAAAAGAAAACTTTTGGTTCAAAAGTTAATCATACACCAATAATGATGATTGTGATGATGATAATACTAAGATTCTAGAAGCATTACCTTAGAACCAATTTTTGAGCTATGAAAAGTAAATGAAAAATTATACCTTTACAATGAGATGGAAGATCTTAAGTAAATGTAAAAAACCTATTACTTCAAAAGGTTTTAATGTATTTCAAAAAACTTTACCTCTTTTCTGATAACATTTTCAATACCACCAAAATAAACATACTGTCTCAACTCTGCTTTACACAATGTCTACAAATAAAAAGATAGAAAGAGAATAATTTTAAGAAAAAATAGTACAATATTAGGAGAAATCATTTTTCAGAAAAAAAATTAACACATCTTAACAAAATATTAAACCAGATTCTTTTAGGGAATATTATGCTAAAACAATTTAATAATGAAAAATATTACCAAAGCTTAAAATATTTTATAATTTGGCAAAATATCTACTAAAACTGATTATCTAAAGACAATATTTCAGAAACATTTTTTAGATTAAAAAAAAAACCTTGAATAACATTTTTTTTCATTTATAATTAGAAGATATTTTATTAGAAGGTGTTTAAGAAAATAAATATTTATAGAACTGCTGCAATATCTCACTGGTATTTAGAAGATAAATATTTATAGAACTGCTGCAATATCTCACTGGTATTTAGAAGATAAATATTTATAGAACTGCTGTAATACCTTGCTGGTATTTTAAAAACAAACATTTATTGAGCTGGTGCAATAACTTACTGGTATTTTGAAGACAAATATTTATTGAGTTGCTGCAATATCTCACTGGGATTTTAGAAGACAAATGTCGCAATAAAAAAAAAGTTTAACTGCGTTAATTATCTTGCAATTACACCACAAAAAATTTTACTTTCAAAAAACAGAAATTTTTTCTTCTAAGTTATAGGTGCAGCTATTTACATTTTTATGATTTTGAATAGATTTCATAAAACATCAAAAATATCTATGCAAGTTTATTTACATGAGTTCATTGCATGTGTAATTTATGCAAGCATATTTTGTGTATATTTTGTGTATTTTTTATATATTTCTTAGCATAAATGTTTTGAGTAAATTTTTAATCAAATCTTGAAAGAGTAACCTGGAAGAGTAATTGAACAACATTTATGGATATGGCTTAACTTGATTAGCATTAAATAAATATATTAAGCATTAACAATAAGGAATATTAATCAAGACTCATTAATTACCAGCCCCTTTTTTTTCATACTCTCCCATATTTCCTTTGTAAGCCCTTGTTCTTTATTTTCATTAAAGTCACCAGACCATGGTAACACTAAAGATGCCAAATGTGTACGAACTGTTTTTAAATGTCTGTAACTTGCAAGCCCTGTTAAAAGAGAAGAATACTAAGTTCTTTGTCTTTATAGAAACTAGCCATTACAAAACAATATTTATGCCAAAATATCTAGGTGGGCTATCTCTAGCTTACATTTACAAGAAGAATTACAGTACAGAACAAAGTATCAAAAATTCTCACATCCATTAAAAGCTCTAGCTAATATTTGATGCTTCATTTTTTCACATGCCAAGTTCAAAACAACTCTAAAAACATTAATTTTTGCATTTAAAAACAGATCAAAATTTTGTTGCAAAGATCAGAAATAATTTTACAAAAGAATAATGAATTAAAGTAAACTTTCAATTACACTTGAGCACAAATGACAAAGATTATAATTTTGTAATAACTATGAGCTGAATTTAGACAATAGATAAGATGCTGGTGCAAATGCGATTTTTCTTTCATTTTTGATAAACTGTAAAATTAAGTTAAATTATGAGTTTTAAATACCTGGGTAGTATTGCACACCCACCTCCCAGTCTTGTACTGTAATGAACTTTTGGCAATAGTAATTTTTTTTCCTGAGAATTCTTGCGCCAAGGGTTTGAAAAAATGCCTGTGGAAGGGGAAGACTTCAATAATAGCTGTTTTAAGTCAGATTCATCTAGAGAAAGTGTTATTTAAAGCTATTTGAATTAAACTGGAATCTGAAATAATGTTACGTTAGATGACAACATATATTAAAAAAAGATTCATCATACATTAGAACAGAAAAAATTTTTTTTTTAATTGAGCTGTATCAAACAAGAAAGTACCTATATTTGTAGAAGAATTAAAAACCACTCGAAAAACATAGTCATTTCCTGCTAAAGGACCATGAATGCTACTGGTCAATTTATTTGGAAGAAGCTTTTTTAGCTTAGGCCAGCTAAAACTATTATCTTGTTTAAAAAGGGGAGGATCTAGCCGCCCATGTGGATAAAGTCCTTGTTCAAGACAAGACAGAAAGGAAATAAGTGATGCACCAGATTGAAAAGTTAAAGGAGGAAGTTGGGTGCCATCTTGACTAATCAAAACAATTTTCTCACTACTGTTGCCTAAATAAAATAAAATATTTTCAAAAAATTATTTGGTAGCTTCAGTTTGAACATGTTAACACTGAAGGCTTCTAAAACACCACTTTTTCTTGTTAAAATTTTTTTTGTAAAAATTTGATTATAACTGTCATGGAAATATGCATGAATTACTAATATTTTAATAAAAAAATCATATGAAATATGTTTTATTTATAGAAAGATATGTTAGTAAGTAAATTAGAAACTTTAAAACTAAAAAACTTATTCTACATAATCATACTTGAACTGTGACAATGTAAGTATACAATATCAGATAAATCTATTGTTACAGCATGGTCCCAATATTTGCATTTTTCATCAATGGATGGGAAGTTACTTGTGTGTAACATAGGATTTGGTGTCCATTTTAATAAAAGATCATCAATAGATCTGTGCAATGAAAGGTATCCATGCAGTGGACTTTCTGCATCAGTCTAAAAGCAGAAAAAAAGTTTCAACTACTCTTGTTACCATAACTTATACATATGCTATAATTTTTAAAAGTAATGCAGCCTTTAACTTAAAAGAATCAATTTCAGTAAATTATCAGAAAAATAAAATCTTGTAATTACATCCTTTAATACATTCAAATCATAATTTTTTTTAAAAGAATTTCCAAGTAGCTGAATATTAACTGATTTTTCAGCATATTTAATGAAGTTACAGAGCCAGTAAGTAACATTTAGTTTTAATATAAACTATTGAAAAACTAGGAAATGGAAAACTATCTTACCCTATAGCTCTGAGCAAAAAACATTCAAAGATAAATTTGTATTTATTTTTACTATTGCTTTTATTAGTAATTAAAATGCAGTTGTGATACAAAAATTAATTAAAATGAAAGAAAAGCAAAACAATGATTTTCATGAGTAAGAAACAACAACAAAGTGTTTTTACTTCGATTTTTAGCAAAAAAGAAAAATAAATAATTAATGTTTTTTTGAAAAACAATTTCAAAAAAGAAAAAGAAGAAAAAAAAAAGAAAAATTAAGTTTATTCCTTATCATTTTAAAACTTTTATTACAAATCAAATATTGATTTCTACTTGTTAAATATTGAAAAACAATTCTTATAATTAAGATGTCAATTGATACAAATTCTAAACATTTAAGAAAATAATATTTGGATGCTTTTAAAAGAAAAAAAAAAAAGAAAAAAAAAAAGAAAAAAAAAAAAGAAAAAAAAGACAACTCCATTAAAAATATTGAATAAAAAAAAAATTCAACAACAAACTTTAAAACCAAAAATAAAAGCATTGTTACTAGTTACTGCTCTTTTTTTATGAGCTCAAACAACATGGCTGGAAATTTGTTTTTTTTTTCTAATCTTAATATTAATTGAACATCATAATGTTTGGATTGTACAAAAAATATATCAAGAAATTTCTGTTACAGTTTTACATATTTGCTTTAACAAACCATAGAGCTAAAAGTTACTATTTGCCAATCATGAAAATATTTCAGATAAACATAAATTAGTACCGTAGCAACAATAACATTATTCTTCCCATACAATAATGTTGTGTCTGCATTTTGGTGCAAAGACTCAACATGCTCTCGTGCTAGAATGGGGGTGCCTGCCATTGCTGGACTTCTATCTATGGAATTTACAAACAAACAGCGCTTTTTTGAACCTGGAATCTTAAAAGAGTTACTCATAGTAGGAGAACTGTAAATGCGATGCCTCTGAACTAGCTCATGAGCAGTAGGATCATTCCAAGTCATATCAGGGGTTCTCATTCTTGAGAAATCTAGAGAGCATGGGCCATCTAAAAAATGCATGCTGAAATTAAACATTTTACTATTTTCAATTAATTCAATTAAAACTAAAATTTTAGTAAAGTAAAAGAAATAGGTTGGTTTTCCCTCAAAAACTTATTTCTCATCAAATTGAAAACCCTGAAATATAACTTTCACTAAGATTGAACACATATTTGCTAATTTATTTTAAAAAGAGGAAAAAGGTGGAATTATTGACAGATATTTTGGATTTTATTTCCTTTTCTGTCTTACAGCTATTCTAGAGGTGACTTAAATGTGTTGCTGTTGTAAAACATGTTGTGGTTGCATAGTCTTCAAATATATTTGATATAACTTGCTTAAAATAAGATTTATTTGATAAAAAT
This sequence comes from Hydra viridissima, assembly GCF_058129835.1. Taxonomy (NCBI): domain Eukaryota; kingdom Metazoa; phylum Cnidaria; class Hydrozoa; order Anthoathecata; family Hydridae; genus Hydra; species Hydra viridissima. The sequence goes on along the minus strand of NW_028324311.1, from coordinate 12,867,481 downwards.
TTTTATAAAATAATTATAAATCACAGTTTTGCTAGCTATTAAAATGAATTAACTCCACTAAAATCTAACTGCTCTAGATCAAGCTCCTTACCTAGAAAAGAGAATCTCTCACAGATAATAGTTAAACCAACAAAATATCAATAGAAAAAAGAGCTGAAACTTCAACTAATCATTAAACTACAGATCTTTATACTTCTACAAAGTTCTGCAGATTATTTTTGAAAAAATTTCTTTTTTATTTTCCTAATCTCAAAGTGTTGAGCAAATCTCAATAACTTTTGGTCAATTAGGCTGTGCTGCTAAGACTTGATGGAGTTTTTGTAGATACTGTAACAGGCTATCATTACAAAGTTTCAGGTAAGCTACATATCAAGTAGACTTTTAAACAAAATAAAACAAGAAAATGTTAAACATTGTACTCTTTTCTGCTTGCATTTTATACTGTATTAAAAGTTGTTACCAAGTAGCCAAACTAATAAGGGGCCATGGACAGGATCAGCAAGTAGAGCATCTGATTCATAAAACTCACTAAAAAAAAGAGTAATTTTTAAATGCTTATACAACTTATTATTAGCAACCAAGATAAATGAGTTACTAATCTATCATTACTGAATTAAATGACACCATTGAAATAATTACATAGCAGTATTAAAAAAAAAAAAAAAAAAAACAAAGAAAGTTGAGTATTGTAGAAACGTTTTAGCAAAAAAAATTCATAGAATATTTATATACTTTGCATTCTCAACTAATGAGCCCAAAATGGTGGTCAAAAGTCTTTCAAGAAGAGCTAATCTTATCCATAAATATTTAGTACAAAAACCAGAGTAACCATTAAGTCTTCGTTTTTCAGGGGTGTTAAGCTCCACTTCTATAATAAAGAAGCAACCATATTAGAAGGAACTAAAGAGGAAAAAAAAACAAAAACTTTTTTAGCAGACCATTAGTTTACAAAGAAAACTATCTTTAATTGTTTATCATCTGATCAAAGGTCATAGGTTTATTCTTTGTCAAATCATATAATGCAAGCAGTCCATATAAATTTATCTTGTTCCAGATTTAAGTGGCACAAAAACATTAAAAACCCTAAAACCTGAGCTTTTGCCTCAAAACTGTTAGACTCAAGTTTACCCCAAGTTTTACAAAAAAACTAAAAAATATGAATATATTTTTAAACTTTAAGAGCCTGTTCAGCAGTTAAAGTCATAAAAATTAGAAAGCAGCTAACTTTAATTATGGTCAAAGAAACAACACCACTTTGTCAAATGTACAACATACATGTAATGTTGTTGACAACTTTTTTATAAAAGCCTAAATTTGATATTTCTTGGTCAAAAGTGGAAAAAAGCAAAACTAAAATTGTTTGGCAAGATAATCTTCAAATAGTGTAAACAGGAAACAAAAAATGGCTGGTATCAAGCAATAGTTACTGCTTGGTTATTTATAAAATCAATTGAAAGTAAAGGGAAAAGCTTGATTAGAATGCAGATATTAATTTCAACTTTTTTTTTTTACTAACCCATACTTAATGCTATTGGTAAGAATTTTCAAAATTTTCAAGGAGTTGCAAAACTTTATAACTGCCTTCACCTTAGTATTAAAAATCCTGTTTCACAATTACTTAAATGATTAATGAAATTTATGTAAGCAGCATTTAAACTGTTATAAAAAAAACGCTTTTTAAAGATGGATTTAAAATAAATTGTAATTTTGGATGAGTATTGAGTTTTGAATATCATAAAAGAACTTTGTTTATGAAGTAAAAAAAAAAGACTAGACAGTCTTTTTTTAAATAGTGTAACATAATAGTATAACATGACAACACTTAATAATACAACATAATGCACATTAGATTTCTATTTGCTGCTAAATCCTTTAAGCTACCTGAGTAAAATTGTAACAATACATATATATATATATACATACAATTGATCAACTTTACAACTATGCATCCAAATTAGGATGATTTTGACTATTTCTACATTTTAGATTTAAAACTGATGATTAAGCAGAGTAGGGCATTACATTTATTTTATTTTCTTCTGCCTGCACTAGTGTCTTTTTCTTTTGAATTCTATAAAGATTTTAATTTGGTTAAACTTATCAGCATTGACAATTTTGTGGAAAAAAATTAATAATAATCGATTAAAATGTTATCATTCTAGGTTGGTTGAAAAAGCTTTGAGCAGAAATCAACTTACAACATGGGCCAATTTAATGTATATTCAAATTGTGCAATGAATCTTTATTTAGATGTTTGTATCCTACCAGGTAGTAACATGCTGTAAAATTACCTGTTACTTTTTTTCTTAATAATATTGTAAATGAATGCATTAACTCAGTTTTCAATAAGAGATTTAACACAGTACTCATTTGTTAACATGATTTGGGATGATTGACCAATAATGTTTACCTACTCCATTTGTCTAGCCATGAGATTTACTTATCCATCAATCATGTGATTAATTAAAATCTACTCATAATTATTTCATCAATTTTTACCAACTTTTGAGGGTTTAAGAAAGAAAGATTGAAATAAAAAAAGAAAAGATTGAGGGTTTAAAAAAGAAAGATCCATAATGTCAGATTTAATTAGAAGAAAGTTAAACTTTAAAGACATTGTATATTTTAATGCTTAGGGATACTAGGGACAGCACAAAGATCTTCAACTGTATGATTTGACACACAACAACCCCATAATCCCACTATAATTACCCTGTAACTTTTAAATTTTTTCATACGTGAGTATATATATTGCAGTAAAAGTCAAAGTAATTTTTTTTTAAATACCTGGAGAAAATCTTCCTTTAGATTGATGAATATGTGACATATGTGTTGACATTCGTAAAACACTTGCAGCAGTAGAGCATAGTTTTGCAAGTTTGACTAAAACATCAAAACTGTCATTTGTTGCAGGAAAAAGGCCACCCACACGTTTTTTTAATTTATGAGTGATACAACAATCTACAGCACCTACAAAAATTCATCAATTAAAAGCTTTCTAGATAAATAAAATTTAACAAAAACTCCCATGGCTAATAAAACTCAACTCTAACTTAAAAAAAAAAGAATATTTTTTACACATTTTAAGATAAAATAGCTTTAAAAACATTTATATTTGAAAAAAAAAGCTTTACTCAATCATACTAGATTCAGAAACATATTTAATCTGATTTAAGCAAGTGCAAGTTTACAATTGCTAATTTGAATAGTTTAACAATTATCAGGAAGTTCATGAGTTATATTTAGGGACACTTAAAAATGGGGCATATAAGGGACACTTAAAAATATGATATACACTGAGAACAAGTCAGAAACATTTTTTTTATGACAAACATTTTAAGAAAGACTTACTAGTTAATCTTCAAAAAGCTAATTTTTTCAAGAAGTAAAACCTGTGTGTTTTTGTTTTGTTGTTGTTGTTAGTTACATAAAAATAGACCAGTCATTTAAAAAAGTTAACAACAATACTCAAAATTAACAAAACTTTTAAATTTTTTCAATTTCACATACCACATAGTGATGTAACTAGACTGCTATCTGTATGTATAAACTTTTTAGATACAGCTTCACCAATTAACTTCTTAGCCTAAAAAAAATTTAATAATCCAAGTTACTAAAATTTATATTCTTTTCTCTTTAAGTCCAATATATTAAAAAATAGCCCACAATTGAATTAAAAAAATTATAAAGTATTATGGGTTAAGCAACATGGTTAGTACTTAATGCCAATAGTCAGATCTTAAAAAACCATCATTCAGTACACTTTTTCTTTAAGAGATTTTTGTTCAACTTAAAAGGATTTTAAATATTTTTGTTAAGTAATATCAAAAAAATGGATATTACCTCCCTCTTTACATTTTCCAGTAGCTCTACTTTTTCCATACTTGAACATAATATTTTAAATCAAGTTGGAACATATCATAAATATCTACACAAACATTTTGACAATTATTTATAAATAGAATTCTGTTCATTTCGCATTTTTACACATAGTGGTTTTTAATAACCTAACTTTAAAGCAAATTAGGTAATAAAGTGTTATAAAATTTATCTTAAGATAATTAGCTACAGTTAGAAAAATGATGATACCTCGTTAGAAAAAAAACTGGAAAAGGTTCCTTTTTGTTTGAATGCGATTGATAATTGTAAGAATAAATAGTGCAGTAAAATATGTTAATGAAACTTAAATTGAAGACAGATAAGAAAGCGAAATACGAGTTTACATGCAATTGTTTTTAAAATTTATTTATTTATATTGCAATTGTCAATGAAAAGTTTTCTACAACTAGCTTAACAATGTTTGTTTTTACATTTGGGCCGACGTCTGCTGCAAACAAGAATCAACAATAACCCTTTAAATGCAAATAACGATTAAATGTGTTCGAACTTGAAACAATAATAGTAGAAACCATCCGATTGGTGGGTGATAAATGAAATATTACTTAGACCTGATTTACATTCTGAATCATTTCACACAAAATGTCTCATTAAAATGATGTAAAAAAGTTGAAATGCAAATCAAAACAACACTTAAACTCTTTATACTACCTGTAAATATATTATATTATATTATAAATAAAATAGCCTCAATAAGCTTAGACCGTTACATTTCTCTTTGAAACAAACTTCAACATTTGCTTGATCTTACTATGATCTTGCTATTTATTGCTACTTTTGATGTTGTAATTCAACGAATGAACTGAAGACGATGAGACATTTTATGCCTTACATGCTCCACATGTCCACTGCATGATTAAGATAAATTGGGTTGAATTGTTATTATTGTTATTATTATTATTATTATTATTATTATTATTATTATTATTATTATTATTATTATTATTATTATTATTATTATTATTATTATTATTATTATTATTTTTATTATTGTTATTATTATTATTATTAATATTATTATTATTATTAACATTATTGTTATTATTATTATTATTATTATTATTATTATTATTATTATTATTGTTATTATTATTATTATTATTATTAATATTATTATTATTATTAACATTATTGTTATTATTATTATTATTATTATTATTATTATTATTATTATTATTATTATTATTATTATTATTATTATTATTATTATTATTATTATTATTATTATTATTATTATTATTATTATTATTATTATTATTATTATTATTATTATTATTGTTATTGTTGTTTGAAGAATTCTTTGTACCGAAATTTAAATATTTAATTAGTCTTATTAACTTAAAAGGTGTAATTTTCTCTGTATAAACTCAGTTTTTTCCATCATGTCAGGGTTTTTCAGAATGGGAGTTAAAAAACAATTAAAAAATAGTTTTAAAAAAATATTTTTTTTGTACACACTTTAATTTTTACAAATATATAAACATGTTAGAAACCAATACAAAACTTTTTCTGTTTATCTTCAAAGCTTTTTCTATAGCTTTTCTTTTGCTCATACAATCCTGGTTTATTGCAGGTGCAAAGAGAAGCTCCATCATCCCCCGCAAAAAGAAAATATGCTCATACTATTTTAGGCACCAATAACCTTTAGGCTGGGGTGGGTCAAATAAGCTCGGGCGCTTTTGATTTGCTAAGATTTTGTGCTTGAGCTTGAGTGCTAAGATTTTTTATAAGTAATAAAAAGTTAAAAGATTCATATAAGTAAAAGTAGAAAAACTTTTAAGTTTTACCGCTCAAAAAAATTGTAAAAAAACATAGACAAAGTGTCCTGGCGTGAGATCCTCAAACTGAAAGGTTTGAGTAGCAATAGCAGGTTTTTCAAGAATACTTTGTAATTCCTTTATTTGTTTCCACTGATATGGCTGCACTACAAAACTCCCTTTTGGATATTTTCCTTCTAGCTCTTCAACAACATCACGTAATTCTAAGAGACGCTTAAGCATTTTAAATGTACTCGACCATCTAACTACATTGTCTATAACTGCCACCTATATTATAGAACATATTTTATTCTTGAAATATAACAAATAAACATATTTATTAGTTTGTATAAAAAATTTATAAAATTACTTTAAAAGGATTTGTATTTTTGCAAAATTCCATAGCAATTGGAGCGCGACAAGCTTTTGCAACTTAACGAGTACGCTCAAGTATTACTTTGATTTCCGATTCTTTCATTGCATCGGTGACAGCAAGTTGAAGGGTGTGTGCACCACAACGTTGAAGATAAACAGTGTTCATATTTTTGGAGGTTTCGTCAAAGTAACCATCATGCTGCTATTCACAGAATTCAGAACCCTCAGTTTCACTACTTGCATCTTCAATAGTCTATTCTTCTGTAATATCATCTCCGCCTTCATCATGATCTTCACTAGGTAGTGTTTCTATAATCTTGTTTATCTCAATTGTCTTGCCAAAATCATTCACCATTTTAATCATGTTAGACCCATCGTCAGTACTAATTCCAAGGATTTGTTCTTTTCGGATGCCAAACTTATCAAGTACGTTTTCAAGTGCATTTTGAATATCTTCAGCTTTGTGTCTGACATGTATGTCGATGACTGCTAATGTTTTGATTAATATTTTGCCGCTAGAGAAAAATTGAGTATTAACTCCAAGAAAGCTTCGCCGATGTCTTGATGCTCCATCAACTTTTAGGAAAATTAGTTTTCCATTCAAATCGCTTCTCAAATCAGAACGCTTTTTTTCAGCTTAAGTCTGAATTTCCTGACGCATATTTTCACGACTGATCTGTATGCCAAATTTTTTTGCCAAATCTCGGCTCAAAATTTCTATTCCATCTCCGCTAAAAATGTTAAACGAAGCTCCATTTTGAAGAACTCACATATTTAAAGCTTTTTTGAAATCTTCTTTCGATATTGTTATATTAACTTTGTTAAAAAAATTGTCAAGTATCTTTTGTTTTTTTTGTCCACCAAAAGATAGAGAATCTCCATTTCTTGACAAAGTAACTTCGGATACATTTATATTCCTTTTTTGTGCAGCTTTTTTCTTTTCTTGCTCCTGAACAATTTTATGATGAAGTTTTCCGTGGCTCTTCTTAATGTGACGTTTCATATTTGAGGTTGGTTTTTTTACTCGTTTTCCATCCATTAACATTTTAACTTGCGCGCCACAAATTTTTTTAGTTTGATTCTCCTCAACAAGAATCTGGCAAATATATGTTTTTTCCTTTTCACTGAAGGAAAAGCATTTCAATTCATCCTCGAACATATCTTCGTTTACAACCGCGGTGTTTTTAGTCACATCAGTCATGTTAAATGTATATCAACAACTTTTTAAACAAAATGCTAAAATGGAAAAATTAAACTTGAAAAATATATTCCTAATTAGGATTTATTCAGACCAACAACAAGATAAATCTGTAATTAAACTAATTGAACCTTCTAAATAAAAAGTTTTTAATTAATGTTGCTTTATTAGGTTTTAAAATAAGTTACCTTAACTCACCAGAAATGAGGATTATTTAAACAAAATATCGCGGAACATAATCTGATTAAAACTTTTAATTTATTAATTCTTCATTTAAATTGCAATATATAAATTTATGTTTACATGTATTTTAATAATAACAGTGTAAAGGTTTCGCGCTAGTTTTTTTTTTTTTACGAGTTTCAACTTTTTTAATTGGTTGCTGTTTTTTTAAATTACTTATAGAACGTGCATACATAAGAAAGAGTATACCAACGAGCATTTTTAAACAAAATATCAACGATATTTTGTTTAAATAATCCTCATTTCTGGTGAGTTAAGATAACTTATTTTAAAACCTAATAAAGCAACATATTATAATAATTTAAAATATGTTGCTTTATTAGGTTTTAAAATAAGTTATCGATATTATAATAATTTAACATTTATAATATTCAACAAGTTCGTTCAACAATGAGTGAATAATATTTGTCTTAAAATTCCATTAAAAATACAAGAGAGCCGTGAGCCGCGAGATTTTTTCGGCTCCGGGTTCGGCTCCGGCTCCACCAAAAAACAACGGCACCACGGTTCCCCGGCTCCGGCTCGGCTCCACAAGCCTGGTTTCTGCTTCACAATATTAAGAGATGTATAAATCGGTGTAATCTGAGAATCTGTCAGAATAATTTCTAAACCTGCTGCATTTTTTCTAGATCTTCATTTCCGACATTTTGAAATCAAAATGATCTTTTATGTTTAATGATTGTTTAACGTTATGTAAAACTAAATTGAAAAAAGATGTTGAATGTTTTTAACGGATCATAAATTGTGCCTAAAACAATTCATTCTCCAAACTGCCCAGAAATGAGAGTCATTGAAAAAGTCAGTACTTTTCAATAACTCTTACTTCTGGGCAGTTTGGAGGATTTTTGGGCTTTTTGGATAATGATTAACCATGTGGATAATCATAAAACGAAAAATGAAAAAAAATGAAAAACACTTTGCAGTAACATCAACGATTTGAAAATTTCTTGGAAAAAAACATCAAATAGTTATGATTATAATGCTGTGCGCAAGCCTATGAGGACCACCAAAACATAGGATTAAAACTTTATTAGATGTTCGCAGTTAATTAAATTAATTCCTTTGAAACATTTTATCTTCGATGTTGATGCATAGGGATTATTATATAGTTTCAAATAAAAATTGAGGATTACTTTTTTTAGGAAGTTTTCTACTTTCACATTTTTTTGTTTACACGCTTTACTCGTCTTCGAAACTTAGCCCAACGCCTTAGAGGTAAAAAAGACCTAAACTTGGTCAAATTAGTACATGTAGTATAACAATAAGGCGCAAACTGGGGGTCGCCTAATTCAAGGCCATAGAGACTATGGCCTTGTATACTTTATTCTCAAATATATTTCTTTGAGTTTGACGACCTCAAAAATTTATTCACGACCACTTCGAAGTTAACGACTCTTAGTTATACGCATCACTGTAGTATAGTTTGACAAAGGGTACACTGAAAGACAAAGAGCGCCACTTACTCTTTTCTTTATTTAGATTTTTTAAAGAAAAAGTCGTTTCAATGTGGATAAATCACTAACAACGAATTTTCTCCTAAACCTCTTTCGAGAGAGAGAGTTGTTTTTTGAAGATGACTTTCCTGACTTCCCGACCTCTTTTAACCATTCAAAAAAGATTTTTTACATAAAGGATTTAAAAAAAACAGCAGTGTAAGATTTTTATGACAAGAAAAAAAAAAAAAAAAAAAAAAAAAATTCAAATTGAAGGAAATTCGAAAAAATTAACAATCAAAATATCGTCTCAAAAAAGGGACAATTTTTAACAAATCACAATGAGAGACTGCTGCTATTGATGCATAGTTGTTGTCATAGCAATTAATATAATACTAAACTACATCAAATTCTAACACCAGAAATCGAAAAATCGAAATAAAGTTAGTGTTCTTGAATTAAACTTAAATTCTCATGACTCATTCCATTTGTGAAGAGAAAAATGTTGAAATATGTTAAAAAAAAAAGCTGTGCAAAATGGCTAACAACAGGGTTGAACCTTCAGCATCGGAAACTAATGCTTCTCAGTTTTCGGAGGATAAAGTGTCCTATTTATCTTTTGAAGCCTTTTCTACCCGAGTTGGGAGTGAGCAACCTAGTTGCTCAACTCAAATCATAGACACTTTGGGGGTAAATACCAAGATGAAGATGTGTAGTCCAGACGTCGTCAAAAAAAGCTGTGCAAATTAGCTAGCAACAGGGTTGAACCTTCAGCATCGGAAACTAATGCTTCTCAGTTTTCGGAGGATAAAGTGTCCTATTTATCTTTTGAAGCCTTTTCTACCCGAGTTGGGAGTGAGCAACCTAGTTGCTCAACTCAAATCATAGACACTTTGGGGGTAAATACCAAGATGAAGATGTGTAGTCCAGACGTCATCAAGAAAAGCTGTGCAAATTAGCTATCAACAGGGTTGAACCTTCAGCATCGGAAACTAATGATTTTCAGTTTTCGGAGGATAAAGTGTCCTATCTTTCTTTTGCAACCTTTTCTACGCAAGTTGCGAGTGAGCAACCTAGTTGCTCCACTCAAATCGTAGACACTTTGGGGGTAAATACCAAGATGAAGATGTGTAATACGGACGTCGTCGTGAAAAAACAACAAGTCAAAGAACCTAAGTGAGTTGAATCTATAAAACTAGTTCATTTCAATTTTTCATTACTGAGCTCATATAAATGTAACAAATCTGCAGATTCTGAATACTTGAGCAACGAAGGTATTTTTGGTAAATTTTCTACTTTAACAAATGTTTCTGAACACTCAGATGCACTTGGAAAGTAAAAGTTTGTAAATTAAAGAAATAGTTGGCGAGTGTGAAGAATCGTCACAAAGTAACTGACGTAAACATCTTGGGACTGCCCAAAGACCGTTGAGTGTCTTTTAGCTTGACTCTCAAGACCAAACTCTTTTGTTCAAGGTGAAAATACTTTTTTTTATCTACATACCAAACTCTTAGTTAATTCTGTGCTGATTATTCTTTTGAGAATACAGTAGCTCCATATTTCCGTATTGCGTGTCGATGAAAATCTTGTCATAGGAAATAACGATAATAAAATGCTGACCTCACATGCTTTGACACTAATGATAAATCAACGATACATCGTGCCAAAAAAAATACCACAACAAATGACCAGCTTTTTCATTAATGTTAAGAGAAAAAGTACCAAGCAGAAACTTTTAAGCATATCACTGTTTTTTAATGTTAGTGAGTTTCAACTCCTCAACGAAGTTACAAAAAAAAAAAAAAAAGACAGCAAAAAGATGTCAATCGATGTTAAGGGAAAACGTTCGAAAGCACACAGAAACGTCAACTAATTTGAACAACTTTTGGTTGATTTCTTTTATCTTTCTTTGGTAACCGTCTAAGCTGTAATTTAGACCTGTAATTTTTATCTTTTCTTTTGTAGGATCGATTGCAAAATTCTTATAAAACACTAGAAGTGAACAGTAGAACGTGATTTTCTTTTATGAAGTTTGTCGTCATCGCGTATCAAACACCACATATAGTCACCCATCATAGCTGCATCCCATTTGCCGTGGTATCTTTTCTCCATTGCAAGAATATCCTTATGAAAATGTTCTCCGTGCTCTTCAATTACATCACCCAAATTTGGTCTGAAAAATTCCAAGTGTGTATGCAGGTAACGCAGCTTTATTGACATTCTACTTTTCATATTTGCATATCGTTCAATTAAGTTTTGCGCTAGTTTTTGTAGTTATCACTCTTTTTGTTGCCTAAAGACTATGAACAACATGTCTAAACCCAATCCATACTTCTTTTTCAACAGCAGACATTTTGACCTCCAGCTCATTACATGCCAACATAACTTTAACCTGTGGACCAACGAATATACCTGCTGAAATTTTTGCATCTGATACCTTCGGAAACAGGACTGGTAGAAAGATCTTCTCAAAAGGTATCAGGGATTGATTTTTAACACTGTGCAAACCAGGCTGTAAATGTTCTCTTACAGGCCACTCTTATAAAGTGCTGGTCATCAGCCCTGCTATCCCATAAAAAGAGAAAACATGAATACTTTGTGTATCCTCCTTGTAGACCGAGAAGAAATGCTAGCATCTTAAAGTCTCCACATATATCCCACTTGTAACTATCGCAGTTAATTTTTTGAAGCAACAACTTCACGTTCTTGAAGTCTTCCTTTAGATGAACGGAATGAGCTACTAGAATCGAAGGAAGTTAATTTCCATTCTGGAGCAAAACTGCCTTCAAACCTCTTTTTGAGCTGTCAATGAATAACCTCAACTCTTTAGGATTGTGAGCAATGCCAATGTCATCGAAAAGATCACGAACGTCATGACAGTGGCACAGTGATTCTGATACTATATAAAAGCATGAAAATGTTTTGTGTTTTTTTCGGTATTTACGAGGATCTAATAAATTCCATTCTTTCAAACGTGACATCAAAAGTTCTGCATTTGATTAAGTGAGACCTAAATTTCATACTGATTCATCAAGTTCTTATTGGTTAGAAAAATGAGGTGAATCATTCAGTTCCCTGAAATCACATTCATCACTATATTCATCTGGTGTGTCTTCTTCAGAATGATATGCAGCCGCTTCTTCAGATTAAGGTGGAGTAGAAACAGGCAATTCATCACTGTGTGGAACTGATCCAATAGAAGATGGTATTCTTGGATAAACTAGAGTCAGCCCATCCTTCGCCTTTTTATACTTTGAAATATCAACCATGTAGAAATAGCAGTCTAAATGATAGTTCGTTGGTTCTCTCCATATTCTTGGAATCGCAAAGAGCATTGACTTCGGATTCCACGTAGCCATCCTTCGTAAAGAATTTTGTACCACTGGCAATCTTATGTTTAGTTTGTGTTGGACTGATTTAGTAACCACAAACATAACAGAATGAGTCAGGAGAAAGCTTGCAGGATCTATTAGACCGCTTCATATAATAATTGTAATTAGTTAAACTGAAAATAAACACACAAATATAATTAAAATCAGCATATATATATATATATATATATATATATATATATATATATATATATATATATATATATATATATATATATATATATATATATATATAATAAATGCATTACGCATGTACGAAAACTTCGAAATGTACTTCAAGCTTTTTAATAAAGCAAAACTATTGGTACCACTTAAATCAGCATACCAAAATTATGTAAAAAAACATTAAAAAATCAACATAAAAATATTATAACAAATGTTGTAACGTTCGTATCCATAGTGAAGAAATATACCAATAAATAATATAAAGAATAAACACGTTAGAGTATGAAAACAAAGTTTAGTAATATGCTAGGGGTATAAATAATTTTATCGCATACTCGTGTGTGTGTGTGTGTGTGTGTGTCTGTGTGTGTGTGTGTGTGTGTGTGTGTGTGTGTGTGTGTGTGTGTGTGTGTGTGTGTGTGTGTGTGTGTGTGTGTGTGTGTGTGTAAACAGTTTTAGTTTTACACTTTTCATTATAAAATAGATTAATATAATAAAAAAAACTCTGGTAGTTCACACCAAGTTTAACACTTTTACTGAACTGAAAATAAGTTGAAAATAGAGTATATGCTTTATGCGCCGCTAGAATTTAAAAAATCACGCCATGCGATTCTTTACATTTTCGTGGTATTTTCATAACCAAATTATTATTTCACAAAAAAACATAACGGATGAAAAAACACCAGAAATTCTAAATAAAAATGGGAGTCATCTGGTGCTTTGTGGATAAAATTACAATCTTGCAGTTATTTATAATTAAATCTCTATATAATGGTATTAATTATGTAATTAACTTCAATAAACCATTTTTATTCAAAGTTACTGATTTTAAATAATTGATAAATACTGATGAAAATAATTGATTTTATTTAAAATTACTGGAAAAAAAAAACAAAACCACGGCAATTTTTTCGCAATTTGTGCCCAAAAATGAATTGAAATCACTACTCAAATGATAGAGGAAATTTGTTAACATTTTAGTAAAAATTTGTAAAGTAAGAGTTATTAAACGATTGTTACAAAATTGAAAATTTTTTATATTCATAACTATTTATACATATTTATATTTATAGTGTTTATGCATAACTATTTAATAAACTTAAAAATATATACAAATCAAATAAAATTGGTAGCAAAATAAACTATGAGCAAACTTATTAAAAATTGAAATACGATTTAAGAAAAAAATAATAATAAAACGGAAATAAAAATAGGTGAAATTAACTACAACAAAAATGTTTTCTTGCAAAGCTTGCCTCATTTCTGTCTTATTTGTTCAAACTCGATACAATGCACTTTAAGTTTTGCTATCGTTATCCTTACCGCTCAATAAAAATTGTAATTAAATAAAGCTATTAAAAAAAACACCTTACATTATTAACAAAGGAATTACAAAAAATTTTTAAAATTTACATAAGAAAATATAATCAAGAGCCAGTTTTTATAGATCTATCTTTGATATTTTGTATTATAGATGTCACGCACACTTGATCTATGTATCCTTCTTGAGGTTCAGTATAAATTGACCTTGAAAATTTATTGTCTCTTTCATGTTTCCAGTCTGCTAAATAAGAACGGTATTGAGCAGCATCAGCGTGACGACCTATTTGGATTTTGAAAAGAGCATAAAAATTGATTTTCCCTTATGAAAAACGAATCAAAATAATTTTTTATATTAAAATTAGTGTTACCAGTTTCATCGTATAAATGTATCAACCCCCGATAATCGTATTCTAAACCACTGTACCAATCACCGAACAAATTTCGTCCTGGAAATAATAGTAAGAACTGCTGTATTCAATTGCTGTTAAATCATTCGAATGCAAAATGTAAAAGATAAGGAGAAAATCAAATTAAACAAATAAGCAAGTCATAGATGATTCTTCTCAGTTTCTGTTATCTTCGAACTCACCTATTTCTATTGACCTTTTATATAACTGCTCAGCTTGGTCATATCGTAGCATGTCATAATTGTACAATGAAGCCAAGTGACCGATGGATAGTGCCACTTCATAGTCCTGTAAATCATAGTAATACTTACAATGGAAATGGGGTTACAACAGTAATATAAATATTAAATATTTTTTAAATATTTAGTTGCGTCTGACACCATAAGTTTTAAAACTGTCTGGATATTTTTCATAACAATTAACTCATAAACTGAAGGATTTTAAAAACAAGTCAAAGAACTCACAGAGCAGCCAAGCAACTTTTCTTTAATATCGATTGCTCTTAAATGATTTGTCTCTGCTTCCTATATAAAAACTTATGTAAAGCCTCATTAAAGCATTAGCAACAATCAAAGAGTAGCTTCATCATAAACTATTAAATAACATTGAGGAATTAACATTCTGTAGATAGTGCGATAACGTTAATATAGGTGCTATAAAGGAACTGCTGCAGATGCAGCAACATGCAAAAGTTTGATTTATTTCAGTTTTTACTTAAAAAACACATTTTCTCCTTTTAACAATAATTGTGTGTTTGTGTGCATGCTTCACACAAAAAATGTGAAAATGTTTGAGAACAGTGTGAAAAGGAATTAATTTCTTAATTTTGTAATAAAGATTTCCTGCTAATTTCAACATCTCTTTCAAAAAATATTGTTTTAGCTATTTTTTGTCAAAATAAATTCTTTTAGAAAAGAAACATCTCAGTTTAGTGTTGAAAGGTAAAGAATTTGAGGGATTAATATACAAAATGATCAGGATGGCCATGATATGCCATTAAAAGAGATGATAAACAATTTGTTCAAAGCTGACCCAAAATACTGTATAAATATTCAAAAACCAGAAAAAGCTTGCCTCAACATTCTTTTTTAAACAAAGGTTTATGACATAAGTTAAAGAATTGTAAAATGAATTCAAAAAATTTTCTGCATAGTCATTTTTTTTTTTTTTTTTTTTTTTCAACCTCTACCTATTTGCCTGTAAATATCAATAGAAAGAAGAACATCAGGTTTGTATTGTTTGGAATAATTAATTTCAAGATTAAAAGGAAATGTTTTGAACATAAGTGCAGTCTTATTTTTTTTCTCACTTTTTTCTTAATCAGAGAAACTTCTTTAAAAATATGAACTTTGGTCTGCTGGTGCATCATACGTAACATCAGATGCTAGTCTTGCAGTTGGTGAAATGCAATTATTAACTTCTGCGATTCTAACTCCTCTACAATGATTAGAGTCAAAAGTTCTAAGTACTCTACTATCTCTTCCTACCCTAGGAAACTTGCTTACTGACTGTGTAAATAAAACTTTATGGAGGAATTTTTGTAGTAATTGTTCTCCACAATAATCATCTTCCAGATGAGAACTTTTTTCAGAATACAAAAGAGGTATCACTAAAACTGTCATCCAAAGAATCAACTGATTCCATTCTTTCAAAGTCATTATTCAACATCACATTTCTCAATAAAATCCAATAGAAAAGTTATGCAAGAATTTGGATCACCAACTTAGTAAGAAGAAGACCATCAAATAAGTAAGATCCCTTTAAGATGAAAAACTTTGTAATTCTAATTTCAACAAGAAATTAGAATTGAAATGAATCATACTGAAGTTTGTTTGTTTATCAAAGAAAAACTAAAAAAAAAAAAAAAATCATTCCCAAACTTTTGCACAGTACTGTTACTCAAAAAAAGGTCTTGCTACACCTAATAATTGATAGCAAACAAATTCAAAATTTGATTTAAAAAAAACAAAAAAAACCTTAAACTTTTTCATAGATTGATACAATCTTCCAAGGTTCCCATAATGCTTTGCTGTTTGAACATTATACTCTCCAAATGTATTTCTAAATAAATATACATGTTTTTTGGACTACATTTTCCTTTTAAAGTTTAACTTTAAAAGGAAAATGTAGTCCAAAAATTTATATTGTTTAATATCAATGATTAAGTAACCAGAAAAAACAACATCTATAAACATAAAACAATTTGGTCAAAAATTACTTTGCTAAGCGCAATGAATCCATATGGAGATCTTCTGCACATTTTAACAACTTGCTTTCTTCTACAATATTGTTACTGTCAATAGCTACTTCTTCCAGAATTAAAGCTACAAAAAAAATTATTTGAACTTTTTATAACTAAAAATTAACAGTGGAATCTGTTACAACTTATAAGCTTACTTATTTTGTGAACATTTCTATATTTCCTTTTAGAAATTTTAACAACTAAGGGACTGATTTAAATAGATTTTCTGTTTGAAATTGTTTCATCTGTAAGATGTCACCTAGAAGAGAAAATGTGGCTTGTTTCATTTTAAATTGTTTCTGTTTTCAAGCTATTCTTATATGGATTTAATAACAAAATGTGACACTTTCTGTGTGATTTTTCTTTCTCCTAGTTTTAAAGTAGAAAAATGAAATATTTAAAAACAAATTATATGTGAATTGCCTTTTAAAAATCCACATTTATCATAATTGATACTAAATTTTTCCCTAGATATATTGTGCAAATTTTTTATATTATAATTTTTCTAACTTTTAAAGAATCTTATTTTATTATCAAACATTTAACCAAAAAGAATCTTTGATATTACATGGGTTCTCCCTATTGTTTGTTTAAATAGTTTTCAGTTAAAATACAGTAATTTGTCAGAATAATTGTTAATTTTGCCCAAATTACAGCCAGCTTTATTTACATGACTTCACTATGAAGTTACTCTTGCGAAGAAACACTTGGAGCAATCAAAGGTAAAACTGAGAAAAAGGTCCAGTACAATAAGCAATTGAAAAAAGATTTAAAAGAAGGTTACTGTACTTAAAATGAAATAAAAGTTAAACAACAAACCTTCTACTCTTTTTGAGGATGACAACAACAAATGATCAATGGGAAGATTTTCTAGTAAAACCATCAAAGCTTGCTCAGCATGAATCCTTCAAAAACAAAAGACCTTGGTCAACTTATTATTTTTTTCACTAACTAATTTATTTATATGCTAATATTACAAATACACCCATACAGTAATTACAGGCTTAATTTGTAAAGTTAAAATTGCAACACTTTTCTACAATATTGTCATTAAGTAATCTTATAATGGCTTGCAAATGGAGTATAAGTATACTCTATTTGCCAGTTTTAAGCTAAGGTCTATTAATAAAAAACTATTCTGGTTTGCTTTTCAACTGAAGACCTGCAGGACTTAATGTAAACTGTTGTGTTTTAATTAATTTGATGCTTTTCTTAACTTTCCATAAATAACCTGAACAGAAAGTACTGGTTTATAGTTTGACCAATAGGAACTGTAATTAAAAATAGATTAAAAAAAAATGTTTTAAAAATTACATATTCTATTGTGGACATGTTACCTTTAATGAATTTATTATCTGTAAGATGCATTGCAATGACAAGATGCTTAAATTCTACCTATCAAAAGGAAAACTACATTTTGATTAGTAGAATTTATTTGTGTAAGGTGATTATAAAAAACTGGGCATCAGTTGAAAAACTAACTTTGTCAAGTCCAATATTTACAGAAAGCCATGGTATAGATATATACAATTATATGGTAAGACATTTATAATACTGTTTTTTTCTTTTTATTCTATTTTTATTTCATTTTAAATCTTAAAAGCATATTTATAAAAAAAGTAATGAAAATTTATTTTATTGACTCTGAGTACCTTGCAGTTTCAAAGTCTCCTTTACTGTAGTCTCTAACATATAAAGCATAGGCCAGATCCTCATGCGTTATTGCAGTAATTATATTTTTTTCACCTAAGAGCTCCTTACGAATATCCAGAGCCATCTAAAGAAAATGAAAATCTTTTTTTTAGAAAACTTAATAAGCATAATTGTATATAAATTAGTAAGTGATTTAACTAAATTACATTAATTATTACATTATAGATTACTATACATAAATGTTAATATATAATAATTTAATTGCTAAATAAAGACAACTATAGCTTTACTAAAGATTAAGAAAATAGTATAAAGTAACTAATAATAAGTATAATCTGTGATTATCTTAATAATTGAATAATATGTTGTTTAAATAGGCAGAATCTATTTGTTTGAGGAGCACCATTACTTTGGTCAACTCACCTCATAATATTTTACTGATAATCCTACATAATCAATGCTAAGTAAATAAAAAGCAAAATCGGAAAGACAATCAGCATATTTTAAGTGGCGTAATCCAAACCAATACCTACAACATTAAAGACAGTTTTAGGAAGTAAAAAAATCTGCATACATGTATATGTATTAACTTATATATACATATATGCATTTAAATGTACAGTATATATTTGAAAGTTCTTTTGAAAGATCAGATGAATCCAAGTTTAACTTAAAAAAATCAAATGGAGCACAAAGAGTTCTGTGAAAGAGAGAAGCTTTTCATTTGAGTTGCATGAGAGGAACAGTTAAACATGGTAGTAGAAATATGGTTTAGGGTTGCATGGCATGGCATGGTGTTGGCAAATTAGAATTTATTGATGAAAACTTAAATGCTAATTTGTATATTGATATATTGGACCAAAATTTTAAACTTCGAGTTAAAAAACTTAGATTAGGAAACATTTTTGTGTTCCAACAGGACATTAATCCAAAACATATTGCTAAAAAAAACTCAAACTTTTTTGATGAAAATGACAAAAATCTTTTAGAATGGCCAATGCAAAGCCCTGATTTAAATCCAATAAAGCATTTATTGACTTTATTAGATAAAAAAAAAATAGGTGATAGATCATTTACAAATAAAGAAGATTTTAAAAAAGCCATTGTTAAATCACGGTCTAAAATTGACAATAATCAAAACAAATGTCTATTGGAATCAATACCAAACCACCAGTCAGATGTTTTTGTGCATATCCTGAGACACATTCATAAGAAAAATGATTAACTATATGAACCTTGCCAGTTTCAAAGCTTCTAAGGTATACACTCTTGCTTCACAGAATAACCTTTTAATAATGCAAGCTTTGCATGCCTGTCTTAATGTGTCAATGATTATCTATAAAAAAACCAAATAAATCTTTTAAAATTTGTTTTAAACAAATGATTGTAACTCATTAGAATTGCTAGAATGCATAAAATAAGAGTAGAAACAGCAATAGATTGTCTTGTTATACATTGTCTTGTTTTGTCTTGCTAAAATTTGTTTTTAAAAAAAAAAAAAAAACTTTGTAATTTAAATACTAAAGTAAAGGTCTATCTCATCTCAGTATGCCTTGCAATATTTGTTCAAAAATTATTTTCGCCTTGTTTTTTCTTGTTTCATGCTGCAAGACAAGACACTACTAAACAAAATACTTACTTTAGGTGCCAAACTGTCATTTAATTCTTGGACTGCTTGAAGAGCTAAATTGTATGCCTAAGTAGAAATAAATATGATATTAAACACAATATGAAAATCTATTAAAGCTTATGAACAACTGATTATTTGAGCTAATAAAATAGTTTTTTTAAAAATGCATTTACACAAAATATTTTCCAAAAGCAATGCCTAAAGTAAAATGTTACCTTATCATACTGTGACAATGAAAACATGTACATGCTACACAAGGTGTAGTAGAAGGCACAATTAGGCTTCATATTGGAATTTTGCATATAAGACAATAAAATTGAAGCATTCAAAATGGCAGAATTTGCATCGTTGTAATTACAATTCAATGTCAAAACATGACCAATTCTAATGAGAAAAGTAATTATTTAGCATATATTTAAAGTGCACAGAATATTTACTGTGATATAGTGAAAACCTCCTGATGAAATATGATTTTCATTAAAGCTGAGACCTAATGTAATTTCAGACTATGGGTTGACCCTCTGGTAAACAAGACTAAAAATGAATTACCAAAACCAAATTCATAATTTTGCTAAAACTCTAATTTTTTCAATATGGAAATTTGACTGTATATTGAGTACATGACTGTGTTTCACAATGTAGTTCACAATTTCATTCATGAAACATTTTTGAGCCACAATCAATTCAATATTGCTACTATTGAACACTAGGCTTCTTGTGTTTCCTTCAAATACCTTTTAAAGGAAATACATAAAGCTTAGTGTTCTGTTTGCTAAATTGCGCTTAAAACCTGTGATAATAGCTGATCGTTATGAAACTTTATTATTACGTTTATAAAATTCTTGTCATTAAAGTTAATTGTTGTTAATTGTAAGTTATGAGTCAAGTCATACGCTATTTTTGTAGTTGTCGTATTTACATTTTATGACTTGACTAATAACTTAGTCAAGTCGTACGCTATTTTTGTACATAATTACGCCCTCGAGAATTTTTTGTTTCTGTATAAAAGTTGTAAAAGAATTGAATAAAAAACAGTAGAAAATAAAAGTAAACAAAGTTGTTGTATTTACAAAACCCCAATGAGAAACAACTAAAATTGGACTTTCTCCAAGCTAAAAAAGCAACTTTAGGGGAGGTTATTGCTAAACTTGTTGCTTGTGATGGAATAACATTTTACATTTTGTTATAAAGTGATTGAATACGTGATGGATTTCCCACATAAAGATAAGAAATTCCAAAAGACCATAAGATATTCAAGATATGGTTATGAAACAATTTAAAGAGGTATTTCAAGACAAAAAAATGACATCAAAAATCTCATTATCTTTGACATGACATGAATACACTTCATCAAAAACTTTAAAATTTCTCAATTTGAATTTGCATGGGTAAAAAAGATCATTAACCTTGGAATGATTACCATCAAAGGGTCAATTCCCTCTGACAAAGCTATTAAGAAAAAGGCTAAACAAAGATGGCCCTAATATTAAAATTGTTACACTTCAACTACATAAGGTGCAGTCATGAAAAAATTGGGTGGTGATGTGACCTGCTTGCATAACTATTTTCGCACATATCTATCATATGGCAGCCCGTGATGTTCATTACAAGAAAAGAAATGGAAAATGATCCAGTGGAAGAACTGAATGACAATGAGCATGAAGAGAATAACAATGATGATACTAAGCCTGCAGTGTTGGAATTTGTGCTGAATAATGAAGCTGAAATTTAGACTTACACAAAAACCACAAAGATATGATCTAAAAATTGAGAATTATTTCTAGATGCTTAAATAATAAATCCCCTCTTTGTGAAAAAGAACTATTACTATCTGAGATATTATGGAACAAAATTTTTTTTGTTTGCAACCAAGTGTTAATATTTCACCTTAAACCAAGTGTTAATATTTCACCTTAAACCAAGTGTTAATATTTCACCTTAAACCAAGTGTTAATATTTCACCTTAAAATATCATAAACTAAAAAATTGAATTCACCTAAAAATCGAGGAGCCAATAAGAATTGCCTCTATAAAATTACTTTCAACATTGTACATGCTTTTATGCTTTAAAAGGTAGAACACACTAGGCCTACATGGACAATAGTTGTTTCAATGTTTGGCTTTAAAACATTTCATTACCATCTGAAAAACACCAGAAGCATAAAAGATATTCTGATATCTATGAAGCTAAATCAAAGAAACAATATGGACCAAAGTCAGCCCATCCCATCTTATGTGACTATAAAGTGCAATTTAACAGCATATAATTAGTAAAAAAGTACAATTAAAAACGAATTCTTAACCCAGAGTACTTAAGTGTGAAGTTTTATAACTAACAATAGAGCATAAACTATCAAAATAAATGAATTTGTGATTTTCAGAATTTTGTTTACAATACAAAAATTAAATTTAAAATTGTACCGTAAAGCAACTTCAAATGCAATAGAAAGAACATTATGATCAATATTTCCATTTAAATCAACAATATCAATGCTCTGATACACAATCTTTGAGCAGTCATATAAACCATGCTCCAAGAAAAATGATCCTGTTAAAAATGAAAAAAAAAATAATAATAAATGGACTAGCAAGCATAAAAAAAAAATTTTTTTTACTGCTATTAAATGTGTCTGTAGTATACACAACTCAGAGGTTCCTTCTAGAGTTATTTGGTTGTATAGAGTTCTTATATATAGATGCTTGTTATATATATATATATATATATATATATATATATATATATATATATATATATATATATATATATATATATATATATATATATATATATATATATATATATATATATATATATATACACACACAATATATATATATGTACACACAATAAATATATATACAATAAATATATATATACAATAAAAATATACAATTCTATTATATATATATACAATAAAAATATATATATATAAAATAAAAATATTTTTCATTGGTTTTTAAATAGGATAATTCCTAATAAATGTTAATCGCAGATCATGTTTAATTTTTTAATTTAACACAGAAGAGCTTATTCCTTTAAAAAACCTGTAGAAAATAAGACAAACTTTTAGTAAAAAGATTAATGATAACAAGTGTTTCAGCAAAATATGCACAAATTTAATGCTTGCTGCATTGTATAAAACATTGCATCATTAATAATTTGTTGAGCATCATATTGGTTATGTAATACCAATATAATATATGTTTATTCATAATCTTTCATTTTTCTTTTATACCTAATGTTATTTTCATGTTTTTTATAGTTGTACAAATTTTACTGCAACATCTGGTTATCAATAATCTCTATTTGGTAGTAAAAATAAAAAATAAAAAGATAAATTATTAAAAAATAAAATGTTTAGAGTTATCCATTTGTTTAAAAGTTATTTTTGGATCTACAAAAAATACTAAATTCAAATTATATAATTTACAAGATTAATAATTTGCTGATACCAATATGTCATTTATATTTCAAAAAAAAAAAAAAATTTTTTTTTAAAATTATATTTCTCAGAATATTAGGTTTTAAAAATAATTTGAAAGAGAGTAATTTTTAAAGTTAAAGCTCATATGTAAAAGGTTAAAGTATCTCTAAAGATTGTAATATTTGATTGAAAAAAAATTATTCTTTTAATTGTAAAGTGGTTGAGAAATCATTATTAGGAAATAACTAACCTAACTGTAAAGCCTTGTAAGTAAACTCAAGAACTTGTAAAGATTCTCTTGCACAACCAAACTCAGCAGCTTTTTGTGTAGCAAGAAATATTCCAAAATCTCTATCTTTAATTAACACCACTTGCAAACACTTATGGACTGTTTTCCTTAACACATTGATAAAAAAAATAATTTAAAAACTAACTTAGCAAACAAGAAATGATTTGAAAAGCATGAAAAAATTAACAAAGAAAAAGCAAACTTTTAAAGTTAAAAAAAATAGATTTTTCTTTAAGCTAAGGAAATCCTGATGGAATTGTTTAAATTACTAAAAATATATTAAACTAAAATAAATACCAGTTCTCTGTATCTTTAATAATCTTTTCAAAACGTCGCAAGTCAGAAAATTGCACATGTAAATTTTCTGTCAAGCATAAATCGTAAGCCTGTAATAAAAAAGTTCAGTGTTTACTAATAAATTCACTTATATACTAAACCTAATTAAATGAGGTTCACAAAAAATCTTCATAAAAATCGATAGATAAGTTGCTGATTAAGTAACATCAGTAAAAACAATTAACATTAAAATTTCCATATTTATATTAGTAAATACAATAAAAGTTTATTTAGATACACAGTTTATATTTAAACTTGTGATATACAGAGAAATATACTTAAACACAAAATAGAGGAGAGTGGAGCAATGTGGAACTGTGAGGCAAAGTAGAAAATATTAGCAATTAAAAATTTGAATAGAGATATGTAAAAACACTTGTATGTTTATGATTGCCAGATTTTCCATTAGACTCATTATTGTGATTCTATTCATTTTTTGTTTTGTGATCAAAAATCTGTTTTCTTTTGGACTTTCTAAAGTAAGAAAAACAAGTATTTTGTTTAAGAATTTGAATTCTCTGTTGGTTACTTAATCAATATAGTTCACTCAACTTCCACATAATATCACAAGTTTAATTTATGTGAAATAAAAAAAGTTCATAATTTATAGAATGTGAAAAAAAAAATTAGACTAGGGACAGAGTGGAAAATTTCAGTTAGGTCAAAGTGGATTAAAGTTATATTCTGCTTTTAGCAAAGGTCACACTTTATAACTGCTGTGAGCCAGCAAGGGTGATGGCTCCGTTTGCCCCTTTGTTATCTCTACAACTAGCTGTATATAGGTATACAGCCAGAAATTACTTTTTTTTTGGTATTAAACTAAGTGACTAACTGAAATGGTAATGGAGAAAAAACTATGCAGAATTTTGCTACATAAAATGACAAGTTTAATGATAAAAGCACAGTTTATAACACTTTTACAACAAAGGCTATACTATAGGTTCAAATTTATTAAATAGGTATGTGAAAATTGTATTCTTAAATTTATTGCAATAAACTCTAAATTTACTTTTAAACTATGCATGTTTGCATATAAACAAAAGTTAATACATGGCAAATAACAAGGCCAATCAATTTGATTTTCAATGCAACATCATTTTATACCTTTTCATATATATCTACAATAAGTGATCCTGGGATATTTTCAATAAAACCACTATAAAAAGGTAGTTGATTTGCAATAAACAGAGTAGCTACATCATAGAGTGGCTTTGCAGTATAACATGGATCCTTTGCAGTCTAAAATAAAATTAAAACACCTAAATTTATTTTAAAAATTGAAAATAATCAATATTATAATTTTGTTTAAGTATCTGAAGGCATCATTTTTAAAAATTGCCAATGACACATTTTTAGTTAGAAAAAAACAATTTGTAAAAATTTTGTAAAGTTTAAAATAAGTAAGCTTTAATTTCCAAACTCAAACTTTGTTTATATATATATATATATATATATATATATATATATATATATATATATATATATATATATATATATATATATATATACACACACACACACAAATGGCTTTAAAAGCTACTTAGCTAAAACTTCAGTCTCATTTTGTCTAGATGCACTCAAATATCACTGAAAATTTCAAAAGATGTTTGACTCTTTTATTACAAATAATTTATTTAATTTATAATCCTCATTGAAGTTCACTATCTAATTCATAATTGTTGAAGATTGTTATCAGGCTAACTTCAATGAAGGAGCAATCAAATTTCTTACCAGAGACTTTTCAACGCCCATATTATAGCCTTTATTTATATAAAAAGTTTTGCAAATTCCCTGAAGCAGCTATAATATCATACTCAAGCATTAATTTTCAGCATAAAATGCATTTTCGAAGCATTCGTTTTGTTTACATACCTTGGCCGTGAGTTTTAGAATAAAACTTTACATAACGTTAAAGCCACTGATCTCAAAATATAACTGGATAGCGTTATACGGGAAACTTTATAAACCAATTTTGGCCTCCCAAGATAGCGGCGTAATTAACAAACGGTTATACGAAAATTAAAAAACTGATGATAATCAAGTTTTATATCTGAAGTTTCAAATAAAAAAACAATTTTTATAAAATTCCCAGTAAAACTAAGTAGTGAAGAAGTAATAGCGGTGAAGAAAAAGTATTTGTTTTGTTTGTGCAGAAATCTCAAATTTCAAATAATTAGTATTTGTTATATAAATTATGTACAATTCAGTAACTACCCAATGCTGCGTGCTAGAAGTTTTATAACACAACTGCATGATAGGGAGGCGAGTTTCTTTTTAAGATAAGATATTTTTTAAAGTTATAAATGCTGAATGAACTATTAGCTGAGCGCTGTGAGTACACACAACTAAGAGGCTCCTACTAGAGTTATTTTGTTGTATAGAGTTTTTATATATAGATGCTTGTTGTATATCATATCATATAATAGAAATATTTTTCATTGCTTTTTAAAAAGGATAAGTTACGGTAATTGCTTCCTAAACATATCTCCAGTTAGTTTGGCAGTTTGTTCTTTACCCAGGTGATAGACATATTTTTGCAATCCTAGAAGGAACCCCTGAGTTGTGTGTACTCACAGTACTCAACTAATAGTTCATGCAGCATGTACATATCTGGTATCTTGTTACAAAAACTAAAAATATAAAATTTGTCATAATTGTAAGTAGACATCACTGCCGCTTACCATGCATTTATGTTATCAACCTTTTAGCACACTGAATTGGGTAAATAAGAAATAAAGAGTACATTAATTATACATAAATATTAATTTAATTATAAATTGCACTTAAAAAGTATATCAAATATTTTAAATTTTAATATCTAAGTTAATAATTTCTTTAATTGTCTAACTTTGTTTAAAATCATTTCATTTCTTTACACTTTTTAAAAATTTATTTCAAAGTCTAGTTTTTCTTTTAAAACTCTGCTCAACTATTTTCTTCCATATTTCTGTAAAGCCTTTAGAATGTATTGGTCACCGCTAAGAGCTCCGATCGCCGCTATCTTGGGAGGCGAATTTGGCTTCAACATTTTTTGAAAAAAAAAAAGCAATAGAATACGCTATCCAGCTATATTTTGAGTTCAGTGGGTTGAAGCTTTGTGCATTGCGGCCTTTATTCCGTGCGTAATAGATTTCTTTTCTACAGAAAAATTAATAACTTATCTAGATGCTTTGCACATCTTACATTTACACATTTCCATTTTTCTTTTTAACTTCTGTTCTAACTTACCAACTGAACATTCTGCAGTTCCTATTTTAAAAGGCATTCATCGAATTAGATTGTATTGCGCTGTGTAAAATAAGACTACGTTTATACACTGGCAAAAGTTGATTTTAAAGCAGCAAAGGATTTCAATTACATCAAAATTATTTCTACAGGTGACCAAGCTTACCTTTGCAAAAATGTCAAAAAATTTTTGATTTTAACTAATTTTTATCGGCCGTTTTCAGAAGTTGATGCTCCTCGTCCAATATCTTTAATAAGAGTTTTTTTTTGCCATCCTACGAAAAAAAAGATAAAAATTACTGGTCTTATATACAAACTCAGACGGTTACAAAAGAGTGTTTAATACGCGATGATGATAAACTTCATAAAAGAAAGTCACGTTCTACTGTTCACTTCTAGTATTTTATAAGAATTTTGCCATCGATCCTACGAAAGAAAAGATTGTAAATTACAGGTTCTAATATACAAGCTCAGACGGTTACAAAAGAGAGATAAAAGAAATCAACTAAAAGTTGTTCAAATTAGTTGGTTGACATTTCTGTGTGCTTTCGAACGTTTTCCCTTTATATCGATTGACATCTTTTTGCTGTCTCATTTTTCTTTTTCTTTTTTTTTTTTTGCAGCTTCGTTGAGGAGTTGAAACTCACTAACATTAAAAAATAGCGATATGCTTATAAATTTTATTAGCACGATGTATCGTTGATTTATTATTTGTGTCAAATCACATGGGGTCAGCATTGTACTATCGTTGTTTGCTATGACAACATTTTCACAGACATGCTATACGGAAATATGGAGCTACTGCATTCTCAAAAGAATAATCAGCACAGAATTAACTAAGAGTTTGGTATGTAGATAAAAAAAAGTATTTTCACCTTGAACAAAAGAGTTTGGTCTTGAGAGTCAAGCTAAAAGACACTCAACGGTCTTTGGGCAGTCCCAAGATGTTTACGTCAGTTACTTTGTGACGATTCTTCACACTCGTCAAGTATTTCTTTAATTTACAAACTTTTACCTTCCAAGTGCATCTGAGTGTTCAGAAACATTTGTTAAAGTAGAAAATTTACCAAAAATACCTTCGTTGCTCATTAGTAAGGCAAGAGAAAAAGCGTTTAAAAGTATTCAGAATCTGCAGATTTGTTACATTTATATGAGCTCAGTAATGAAAAATTGAAATGAACTAGTTTTATAGATTCAACTCACTTAGGTTCTTTGACTTGTTGTTTTTTCACGACGACGTCCGTATTACACATCTTCATCTTGGTATTTACCCCCAAAATGTCTACGATTTGAGTGGAGCAACTAGGTTGCTCACTCGCAACTCGCGTAGAAAAGGCTGCAAAAGAAAGACAGGACACTTTATCCTCAGAAAACTGAGTAGCATTAAGTTCAGATGCTGAAGGTTCAACCCTGTTGCTAGCTAATTTGCACAGCTTTTTTTTAGTAGAGCTTTTCGCTCTACCCGCATTTATTTCAACATATTTCCACATTCTTCTCTTCACAATGGAATGAGCCATGAGAATCAAAGTTTAATTCAAGAAGACAAACTTTATTTCGATTTTTCGATTTCTGGCGCTAGAATTTGACGTAGTTTAGTATTCTAATAGTTGGTATGACAACAACTATGCATTAAAAGAAACATTGTGATTTGTTAAAAATTGCTACTTTTTTGAGTATTTTTTGGAATTTCCTTCGGTTTGAATAATTCTTTTTTTTTCTTTATCCTATTTGTAATAAATGTTTTTTTAATATTTTAAAGAGATGGGGAAGTCAAGGAAGTCATCTTCAAAAAACAATTTTAAACAATATTTGACATCGTGCTATGAACACAGCCTTTGCAAGAAAAATTCTCTCGAGAAAGAGGTTTTAAAAAAGATAAAAATAAAGCAATAAAAAAAAACTGCCACTGCTTTTTGAAACTACTTTATATACACTAGTCACAGTCTAACTGTTTGAATTGATTCTATGCTTTATTGATGCACCCTTTGGTGTTATACCCAAAGAAGCTGAAGATGCTAAACTAGTGTTTATGCAGTCTGTGATAGCAACATATTTTGTAAGCTCAGACTCATACTTTACAAGATGTGCTTGCAAAATATATTCCAGATGTCAATTTTTCTTTATCTCTTAGACATCTTTCATAACATAAAAAAGCTTGTAATTATCATTGCGCATGTGCAATTTTACGTTACAATAACGTTAAAACCACTTCGAAACCCTAAAATCTACCATATATCGACATTGAAATAACTTCGTGTGCCTGCTGGGAATTTTCGTTCTTTTAAATGATATAGCTTGTGTGAGAGCTAGCGTGATAAATTTGGAACTGGTATATATTTACATTTGGAACTATACAAAAAGGATTTTTATCCTTTCTGGCGTAGGGAAGGAGTTTCCTATAGTTTTTTTTTTTTTGGTTTGAAAAATCAGCGAAGTTATAAACTTATCTGCAGTATGTTTTAAATAAACTGCGTCGAATGAATTTTATAATCGCCATATTACAACGTCAAAAAATCAAATCAAAAAAAGTAAAGAAATTGAATTAAACTTCGAAGTTCAATTTTTTTTTTAATTTAGAAACGAAAAAAAATATATATATATATATATTAGAATAAAATTGAATATAATCGCTTCGAAAAATTTTGTTCTGATCAATTGGACTGACACAAGTAAGAACGATGGTATAAAAAAACTGATGATCATAACATCATTTTGATTCTTGCACCAACTAAGATCACTAGACCGGATTGATCACTAATACTTACTACAAAAAAAAATCCTTTAAAAGTTCACAAGAATAGGGAAGTTCTAAAAATTCTTATCGAAACAATACTTTTATTGACAAACAGGCTATGGATTTTTGAGGACACAGAAAAATCGGTGGGAGGGGTCATACAAATGAAGGTTACTTAATTGAACAAATTAAATGAATGGCAAAATATGGCATCAGGATACATGTCAATCGATGTGTAGGAAACGTTTTATACATTACCACAAATATTCAAAACTATTTCTCTATTAGAATTTCGTTCAGCGATTGTCAATTAAAGCAAAGCTTAAAAAATGTTCAAAACTGAATTACGCTAAATATTTATATTTTGGCACCATCACTCACTCGGGTTATTGAAGTAGATTATTTGTTAATTTTCAATTTTAAGTGAGCAAACATACCACTGGCTATTGCCCATCTTTATCCGAAATAGTTATTAAAGAAAGAGTTCTTATTCGAAAATACATATTTGTTGATTGCAAAAAAACATGAATTTCTCCTGTTTTTTATCCGAAGAAAAGTTTAGCAAATAATAAATCAGATGTAGTGTTTATATTGAAATAGATTTAAGCTGAAGTCGAATTATCACAGTTTGCTCTTAGCCGTACGAATTATCAGAATTTAATAAAAAAATCTTGCTCCAGAGTTTAGTTTCAGAAATATTGTTTATATAAAATAAAGTGATTTAAATTTGAATTTATTACTGATGATGACGTTGCAAATAAATATAAATATTTTTTATGTTAATGATTAAAACTTAAAAATGTCTCCTGTCTTTCAAACCTTAGCAGATAGAAACCACCATTAGCTTATATTCCCGTATTGAGCAAATATTCAACAGGAAAGTTTTCTATTTAGATTTTTAAAATGTTATTCGAATGATGGACATTTTATTAACAACTTTCATAATATTCTGCCATGATTTGGGCATCTTTTGTTAGCACATTTGTTCTAATCAAGTTTGGTTAGTATTTCCTGTACAGCAGTTCATTTTATGAATATTTAATTATTAGATTGGTTTCGTATCGACGATGAAGATTATTAATTTCTTTAGTAACGGCAATCAATTCAGATAAAGTGCACGTATCCATTACGTTAGAAAGTACTTGGTTGAAATTCTGTCCTGACAAAGAATTATTCAAAACTCAATTTGCAAACTTGACTTCAATTGAATTTTCATATATAGTCTTTGACAACGTTGAGAGCACATGTAATTCTATCTCGAATTTAAAAAACGAGACGGCGAATCTTTATGTGTACATCAAATTTAAACTTCAAGAGGACAATGTTGATTCGCAAGCTACAAAAAAGTTATACAATAGCTTAAAAGATATAAAATCTATTGGAGAATTTAAGGTGAACATAAATAAATAATTTTTCTAACGTTACTTTCTTTTAAGACGCTCCGAATAATAATTATTATAATAATTAGTTATATCTCCTTGCAACTAAAAAGCGCATGTGCGAATCTCTCCGGTCATTCTAATTATTATAACTAATGATAAACTTTGTCCATCCAATGATAGATACGATTAGTGGAATTGAAGAACTTTAAAGCAACCAGATTCAGTGAGGAAACTATTGTCATGGTGATCGGAATTGTTCTATGTATTTATCTTGTGGGATATTTCCTAATTGTAAGCGCTACTGTATTTTTATTATTATACACTTCATCTTACATCCATTATACAAATAAAGATACTTTTTATTTTAAACCTCTCTCTTGTTAAAAGTAATGGATTAAAACTTATTTTGGATTAAAGCTATAAACTCCATATGTCCCAAAATTCTGTTACGATTTCCATTTTAAGTCCCGGATTATCTCTTATTATTTTCTTTTGCACATTAAAACTAAAACTTTCACAAATGAAAAATATTTGGATGCAATATTTATGAAAGTTTTAGTAAATTTACATGAATCATTAAAAATATACCCGAATATTAGGAAAATTAATGTTGCCCAAAATTAATGTTGCAACTTCTAAAAATCAAAATAGTATTGTGAGAGAGAGGGAGTTATAGATATTGGTAAATAATTTGGTTCACAATTTGAAAGCATTTACTAACATTCAAAATGGTGGGATGAATTTTAACGCGACGATTTCCAACTTTACAAGTATCAAATAAATGTTAGGAGAGATGGGGGCAGCTTTGAACGACGGCAGCTTTGAAAACATGCATTTTTGAAGCGTTTTTGTATTTAAATTTAATAAAACTAAATATTTTGTGGAGATATATTTACCCTCGTAGCTGTCACCTACATATCCTGGCATTTGGCATAAACTGGAAAAAATAAATGATTTTTTTGTTTTTGAGGACAAATCGTAAACATTTTCGATTTAAGTTTTAAAATTTTCCTGACAACGTTTCTAACTAGTGAGATGCTTAATATCATTTATAAGATAGGATAACATTAAGAATTAAGCAGAAAATGTCAATAATTGAGATAATTTTGGTAGGCAAAATCATCGTTTATTTTATATAAACTTCTGTTGGGGCAGTTTTAAATAAAATAAAAGGGACACCTTTGAATCTTTGTTCAAACTTTTCACACTTTATTGTTTAGTTATTACGGCCTGAATTTTGATTGTTTAATAGTAAAAATGGTTTGAAATTATATAAAAAAAAAGAGAGTGACAGAAGTCATATAGGAAGATGTTAATAACGCTGTTTTCCAGATTGCAAACTCTTTTGACTGATTATAAGATTTTTACTATTAGAAACTGATTTTTACTATTAGAAACTTAAACTTAATGAAATTTAAAAATAAATCAATGCTCTGTTTATGAAAAAAATTGTTTAACGACTCGTTATTTCGATTTGCCAGAGAAAATTCAAAACTGTCCCAGCTGCATTCAAAGCTGCTTCTGGTTGGGGCAGTTTTGAACATTTTCACGAATGCTATAGAAATAAGAATTCTGACTTAATTTTTAGCTCAAAATTTATTTAAACACTGCAGTTTTATTCCTTAATCATTGTTTTGAGTATTTAGTAGAAAAAAAATGATTAGAATAAATAAAATATTGATTTATAAAAAAAAAAGTTTAAAAAATGTTCAAAGCTGTTCCCCTCTCCCCTACAAATAGTTATAAATATGTAAAGTATTTTATATAAATATATATAAATTTATGTAATTTATAATTTTATATAATTTTATATAATTTTATATAATTTTATACAATTTTATATAATTTTATGTAATTTTATATAATTTTATATAATTTTAAATAATTTTATATAATTTTATATAATTTTATATAATTTTATATAAACATCTTTATGACATAAAAAATCCGATTCTAATGATTTTACATTACTCATCACCAGGATGAAATCAATTTTTGAATAAGATTAAAATTATAGATGCAACTATAGAATAGGTAGCATGACATGAGATAGAAAGAATGCATTATTCCGGTTTTAAATAGTACAATCTTTTCTAAAATCTCTATCCGCATCACTGATGAATAATTTTGAATCACTGATAAATCAATTTCGGATCACTGATGAATCTATTTCACTAATTCCTACAAACATACCTGAAAAATGAGGGTTTTTTTCAGCATAATTGCAGTGTTGTTCATCTTGTATAACCCAATTAATATAGTTTTAGTAATTTCTATGATTCTAAAATGAAATATTTATGAAGCTTCCATGATTCTGATCATTTTTCAATTTATAACGCACACTACATGATTATGTTCTTTGACTTTAGATTTCAATGAATTCCGATGATAGCAACGATACGTTTAAAACTTATTCAGATTCGTTTATAATTTCTAAAAATGACTTGTTTGGAAATAGCGACGAAATGAAAATAATTAAAAAAAGAAGTTTGAAGAGTCACAGATGAACTAAGAAAGTGGTGGTAAAAATGTAAAAACTTGATGCAATATGTTCTGCAATAAATTTTGCAATGTTTTGTGCAATTTATTTTGCAATATGTTGTTATCAGAGCAGTTGATTATATTCCTGATATGTTTTGTTCAAAATTTTTTAAACGCTTTATCATGATATCAAGTAATGTTGTTCAAATATAGACTCGTTTTGTTCTTTAATAAGGTTATTAACATAAGACCCAGCGTTAGACAAGAGCATATATTTTACTGCCTAAAAAAAGATTTTTATAGATGAAAGAATATCTGAAAGAAAAGCGATGCATCTCAGAGAATACGAGAAATGGTCAATATAATTTATAAGCTATCTTCAGAGATAAAATATCGAGAAATCAATACAACTATATCGTTATATCCTCAGAAATTTTAAACAAATTGAAAAAAGAGAATGTTTTTTAATGAATTTGCGAAAAAAAATTACCTTTCATTTATTCCGAGTTATTTTGAAAATTTAAAAAAAAATACTCCCATGAGTTTAGATTCGAGAAACTAATTATATCATTAGTAAATTAGTCAATCGACCTTCATTAGCCTTAGTTGATTTAGTTTCTTTGAGCTGCAGAACTCCATTAAACAACACCAAGAAATTTAAAGCTGCATATTAAAAATACTTAGGCATCAAACTTGGTGACAAGGATAAAAGTTAGGTCCCTCATATACGCTGCAAAGCATGTTATCCTAAGCCAACACAATTAAAAGCTTGGAAAAAAAATTTTTTTTTTTAAAACTCTATTCTTTAATTGGAGAATCCCATGTTTGTTATTGGCAAATCTAAAACTCCAACCCTGTTTTAAATATCATCAATAACTTCCTTGCTCGGTACCATCTTCCATCCATCCTGATATCGAAATCAGCTAAGAAGTTGAATGACTGGAGACTTTTTTAAAGAATGTGCAAAGAAGCTCCAGTCTTTTTTTCGTGCTCAGGACACGAAAACTTTAATTTTGGTCAATAACTTTACTTCCCTTTAACACATTGAAGGGCTAAGTACTTTTCTCCTCCCTCTCCCTATCACCACATCTGTTCTTCAGTCCTTGGATCAAAACGTAAAACGAAGCCTTAAAACTTATTACCGTCGAAAAATTGTACGCTGATAATGATATCTGTTCAAATCTTTGAAAGTGTTTGATCTTTTACGAGAATTCGATCAGTGCCGTCCAAGGCCCAATCATATGAAGCTGGGCCCAATCTTTTAAACCTGAAAAATGCGTAATTTACGGCAAAAAACGGGATTTTTGGTATGCAAAAAAAATTTTGTAATCCGCAATCTTATTAACAAAGTTACGCAGAATTTTTGAGTAAATTATGCAAAGTTTCTTATAAAAAGAAATCTGCTACAATTTCTAAATTTTGCGTAATTGCGCAAAACTTTAACCAAATAATGATTGTTATGATTTTTTCTTTAAACCACAGATGTCTATTTTTCTAAACAAAAAGATTTGCCTTATACAATTTTTAACCTGTTTTCAGGAAATAAACTTGTTCCTCTGTATTGGTTCCAATCTCTATAACATCATGTAGCAGCTTGAATGTAATCAAAGTGATTTGCATTATCTATTGATTGTGCCTTGCTCATTTTTAACTCTTTTTAAAGTCACTTTTTATTGTATGAAATTAGTTTATCAGTTTTTAATTTTATTTTTGTAGATTCTTTATTATTTTAGGTTCATTAAGTTTTACTTGTAAATCACTATTTGCAATGACCTGTATTTTATAATATTCTCTGAAAGTATTAATGAAAACATAATTCAAGTAATCGCAAGCTTCATGACTAGAAATTTTTTTACAACATTTTAAAATTGTATAATACCTGAATTTTTGTTGGTTCTTAAGAATAAGATGAGTCACTGCCTGACAATTGACAGTTGTAAATTGAACTTATACATAACAGGAGAACATTATGCATCATACTTGGAGAAGTATTACAAGACTCTTGAAAAAAATGTATTGTTTAACACAGGCAAAACCTGGAATGATTACCTTGGAATGCCTGTGTCTGAATATCGACATCTATCTGTTAAACGTGCTTATGCTTTTTCAGAATACCTGTTCATTGAGAATGAAAAAAAGTTAAGCAATTCTTTCATTTGTGATGCAGCCTACAGTGATGCTTGTTCTCATTTAGACTATACATTTGGACAAATTTACTTCATTAACCAATTGGTATGTTTAGTGTTATGTAATATATTGAAAATCTTTACTAAATGCATTTTTTAGCATTTTTTAAATATTTTTTAAAAAATTATCAAATATTCAACAAAAATCCCTGTTACATTTAAATTGCATAAAAATGGTTATTTGCATGTCCACAAGTCTTCTTAAAAAGATTATACAACATGTGTAAATAACAAAGCCAAGTAAACAGAATATTGGTCTATAAATTCCTTTATCTTTTAAACATTTGAATTAATGCAATGCTCTACTTAGATTTTTCATGTCAACTTAGCCTTTAGATATTTTTTCTGAATATGTAGTATCAGATTTTGAAGCAAACTTAATGAGACAATTTTTGTTTTTATTGCATTCTGTCTGCACAGTCTTGTTCAAATGTTTTTCAGTATATTGAAAAAAACTTTGCAAAATAGCCGAAACTGGCCAAGCTTTTTCTTTTTTTGACTATGCCATTTGTATTTTATATAGATGCAATAAAGAGGGTATGAGTTGAGTAAATTAGTAATAGTTTAGGTTCATAAGATTTTAATCAACTTATTGTGGTTACTGTTAAGAAAAACAACTTATGTTTTTAGTTGTTTTCTATGACAATAAGCAATGGATCAGAGAATGCAGATGTTTTGGAGCTTGCTAATAAATCTAAACAAATGCAGGTTTTTATAATATAAAAGTTTTGTCTACTTTAAAAGTATAGTTTGTATATGCAATGTTTATTGTTTATTTTCAGAAAAGAAAAGCGATTATAATTGATTATTTTCTTTTAGATAATAGGGTCATTTGCGCTGACTGAACTAGCTCATGGAACTAACACAAAAGGAATGCGCCTAACAGCTACATATGATCCAAGTACAAAAGTAAGTTTAGAATGATTTACTGTGAACAATGAGTTTTGCTCCTTAGCGGGTTTTTAGGTTGTTTTTTGATTTGTGTTTGTAAAGTAATATATTAGAACTTTGAAAATTGACAATTTCTTTAAGATAAAGCATGTTTTAACAATCAGAACTGCTTTTATTAATTTTGTTATGAGGTAAGAATTAAAAAAACAATAACTGTTTAAAAAGATTCAATTAAAAACACTATCTAATTGATGGTATTAGTTTATTTTTTTGTTATTTGCATTATTAAAGTTTTTCATTAAACAAAGTTCTACTGACCACAAAGCTGACTGGCTTTTAAACAACTATAAAGAACACCACAATATGTAACAATATGTAAGTGTTAATGAACTGTTTTTTTAATAGGAATTTGTGTTAAACTCACCAACATTCCAAGATATAAAATGTTGGTCTGGCAACCTTGGGAATATTGCAACACATGCCATTGTTTTTGCACAGCTTTGCACCTCAGATGGAGTTAAACATGGACTGCACCCTTTTATAGTGCAAGTTAGAGATCTCAACCTGGAACCTTTACCTGGGATTACAGTTGGAGACATGGGCTTAAAACATGGTCTAAATGGACTCAGTAATGGGTATGTTGGTAATAGTAAGTGGGCTCAGTAATGGGTACATTATTTTATATGATTATATACTTTACATTATATACATACTTATTACTAAGGGTGAGAGTTAAGGTTAGTTTTAGTCTAACTAAAATTAAAGGTTTGTTTTAGTCTAACTAAAATGTAGTTGACTAACTAAATTTAGATAGTCAACTAAATTTAGTCAACTAACTTTTAGCGTAACTAAAAATAGTTGACTAACCGTTTAGTGTAACTAAAATTAGTCGACTAACTTTTTAGTATAGCTAAATTTATTCAACTAACTTTTTAGTCTAACTAAAATTAGTTGACTAAAACAAGATTTAGTGCTAAAAAAAACTGAATAACCTGTATCATGAAATTATATGAACATAATATGAATTATGGCAATTAAATCAATTTAAAGACATTCATCAAAATTTATTGCTTTATGAAATTTAAAATAATTAATATTATTTGTGACAATTAGGTAATAAAAATACCTAATATCGGCCCAAATTTTCTTTTATTGAATTAAATATAAGCTGGTTTGCTAGCAGAACAACTTTGTCAAAAACAGCTGATATTTTATACAGAAAACATGATTAGTTATTAGCATTTTAACAATAATTTTTAAAAGAATAACAAAATTGAGAGTTGAACAAAATATATATTCAATTACACAATATAGAAATAGTAAAAAGCATTAGTTGCCTAACTGTTTCAATCTTATTGTTGTCATTGTAAATATCTGTATTTTTATGAGTATAGAATGAAATAAATTATGTATTTTATTAAAATTTAAAACAAATACTTAATAAAAGCGAGGGACTAATTAGATAAGTTTTATTAAAAAATTCCAAGTGTCTATGTTGCAAACATTTCTCCAAAAACCTGAAAAACTCTGAAAATCAAACCTTGAAATAGATGGCCTGCAGATAAAAATTGTAACTTACAGCAATTTGCAATTAAAAACATGGCGCTCAAACCACTTCACAACAAACGCATAACAAGATGTTAAAGTGGTATTTTTTGGATAACAGAAACAATATTTTTTTCACAAAAATTTAGTCAACTAAACTTAGTTAGACTAAAAAGTTAGTTGACTAAATGCAGTTAGACTACAAAGTTAGTTGACTAATATTAGTTACGCTAAAATGTCAGTCGACTAACTTTAGTTATACTAAAAATGTAGTCGACTACTTTTAGTTAGACTAAAAAGTTTGTCAAGCAATTTTAGTTAGATTAAATTCTTAGTCGACTAATTTTATTTAGACTAAAAAGTTAGTCAACTAATTTTAGTTAGATTAAAAAGTTAGTTGACTAAATTTAGTTAGACTAAAAAGTTAGTGGACTAAATTTAGTTTCAGTTTTTTTAGTTAAGTAAGTTACAATTACAACACTTTACATGATTATTAACATGACTACAAGTAGATTTTCTCTTGTCCAAAGTTGCTTAGTTACAAGGCTTTTGTATAATTATAAACATTCTCGGAGGGTTTTACATAAGACTGAATCTAAGAAGAAAGAAGACTGGACTTAACCAGAAATATTAAAATAAGTGCCTCTGCAAGTTTTTTTCCAAGTTAAACATTATGCCCAAATATTATAACTGTATTTTATTACAAATTTCTTGACCATGATTTGTGAATTTTGGCAAAAGTTTGAAAATATAATTAAGATTAAACATGAAGTATTTAAAAATGAAAAATCTAAAATCAATGATGAAAACTGTGGAAGCAAAGAAAATAATTCGGTCTTACGGTAATATCTTGAAGTTCTCCATATGATAGCACCATTGTAATATAAGTTACTAGGTTGAATGTAAGCTAAATAACAAGTGTGTTAGATGTGTAAAAGTAGTGCAACAAAAACACCTAAGAAAACTCTCTTAGTTCTTATTAGAACTACTTTAACAAGGATGATGTTAAAATGTTTTACATTTTATGATTTATAGGTTGAAAGATTTCTTATCTTTTTAAGCTACTTGTTACTGAACAACGTACGAGTTCCAAGTACAGCATTGTTTAGCAAACTGGGAGGAGTTTCAGTTGAAGGAAAATACATCAGCTCTTTTGAAGATAAAAGTAAGCACTTTAAAGCTGTCTTGGCTTCTCTTCCTAGTGGCCGAATCGGTGTTACAAGACTTGTCATTTGCAATTTAATAAATGCCATGACAATAGCTGTGCGTTATTCTGCATGTCGCAAACAGTTTGGACCTACAGATGAGAGTGAGGAATTACCAGTTATTGAATACCAAATGCAAGTAAAATAGCAATAGTTTTTCTTTTTTCTAATTTTTTTTTTTTTTGAATTAACTCTTTACTACAGAATTTGAATGAAGAGATCAGTAGGAAGCCATGTTAAAAGCAGCAAAACATTGTTTTGAACCCAGAAAGCTTTTATTTAAAAGATTGCTTTTTATACTTTTATGGCAAAACGTTCCAATTCTTTTATTTTTTAATATAATGTATTTGTTTAGTTTTTTACTTTTATTTGAAAAAAAACTATTAAAAAAAAATAACTAGAGAAATAGGGAATTACTAGTAAACCTTATACAGGCAATAAATTAAAAAAATAGACATTAAATCTATCTAAATATTTTTCCATTTAATTTCTTTCCAATATAAATAAAGACCACAGGTATAAACTCTCAACCTAAATGTGGTAAAAAGAAATCAACTGTGAGTTTAATAGTATAAACTCTCAACTTTGATTAAAGTGGAGTCACTGTAGTTTTGATATTATTTAACCAAGTTTTATATTTTATAGTTTTATTTGATATTTATAAAAAATTTTAAAAATAGTATATTTATAAAATATAACTTTTTTAAACAATCAGTTTTACAAAAGTATCATTTATAAACACATATTTTAGGTTGGATTTACTTTTAACATGAAACATCTTCTGTTATTTACTAAAGGTGATTATATAATAGTTATAACATCCAGAAATTCTTTAAATACACTAGTGGTCATAGAATGGACACCCCTTCAAAATATATGAAAACTTCACTTTAGAGTGTTTTTTAAAAGAAAATAACCAAATTTATGTGGTTTTCTATATTGATTATTATTTTTTGATGTGTTTAGATTAAAAAAAACTAAAATTTTGATTAAAGTTCACAATTTTAATATAAAAATATAACAATTTAATGACAAAGGGGCAAACTATGGTAAATTTATGTTTTACAGCTTACAAAAGATGTTATTAAAAAAATGGCTTATAAAAAAAAACTTATATTTTGTTGGATATCCATTATTCTTTATTACTGCAGCAAACCTACGAGGCATTGAGTCCACTAAATTGCCCAAATCTTCAGTGCTGACAGTTTTTGACAGTTTTTGCGGTGTGGCATGTAGCACTGTCCTGCTGGAAAACACAGGTTTCTGTTTTGCCCTCAAATAAATCGTCAATCGATGGAAGTAATTTGGCTTCTAATATGTTTTCTTGGTATTTTTTGGCGTTTAAAATATCATCCATAATGTGGATACGACCCACAACATCTCTGGTCATGCATCCCCACACCATTACACTTATGGGATGCTTCATTGTAACCAATGTGCACTCAGGTAAAAGATCTTCACCGGGCCATCTTCTCACATAATTGATTCCATCACTTCCAAAAATGGAAATTTTGCTTTCATCACTCCAAATAACTCTTGCCCAGTCTTCCTTTGTCCACTCCTTGTGTTCTTTTGCCCAAATCAAACAATTCTTTTGTTGTTTTTTGTTTAAATATGGTTTTTTTCTGAGTTCTCTTGCTTTTAAACCATTTTAAAAAAGCCTTCGGCGAATTGTTCTTGAACTAACTGAAACTCCAGCAGCCTCTAAATCATTTTTAATTTCAGCTGAAGTTGCTCTTCAGTTCTTAAGTGCAAGCCTCATTATCATCCTGTCATCGTTGGCAGTTGTCTTCTTAATTTTTCCATTTTTTGGCATATTTTTGAAGGTATTGACTGCCTTAAACCTTTTTCACACCTTCCTCACTCCAGATTTTGTTGCTCCATTTCCCAACTTTTTGGCAATTTCCATGTATGAATAACCTTCTCCACATAATGCAACAGCTTTGCATCACTTTGTAGGTGACCAATATCCTTACACCATTGTAAATATGTTTAAAGTTGATATAAACGATTAAAATTTGCAATTTCCTATAAGCCAAATAATAGATGACGTGGTTTAAATATAAAAATGAATAATTAAATCCACCAAATGCATGATATGTCAACTTTTCAAATAGAAAATTTATCAATTCTATGAAAATATGAAAAAACTATGAAACTATAAGTTGCTTGTGCTGTAGAGATTCCTCTGCCAGCACAATTCAATTTTCTATTCAAGACTTCTAGAGTTATTCATTCATTGTTTTTTTGTAAGGACATTGAACAGCATGTAGAGTTTATTTCAATAAATATTTACATAGTTTACAGTTTATGTATGATATAATAAAATTTACATATAGGTAAGTAAAAATAATAAAATAAAATGCTTTTTGATTACAACCTGTTCACAATTGTAATATTTTAAGAATGTGGGATTCAATTTAACTAAAAATTAAATTTTGTTGTAAATTTTAAAATAAAAAAAAGTTTCAGTTTGTAATTGTAAAAGAATAAAAAGAAGTAAAGAGAGTGTTTTTTTTTAGTTGATGTTTATTCTCTTTTTGTTTTTTTGAACTCCAAGTTACCATTAGTTACCCAAAGTCAATATAGATATAGATATAGATATATATAAGACAAAAAACTGATTCACTGAAGAAATCTTTTTTTCCCCACACTAAAATCATGAAAATATAATAAAATGAGAGAGAAGGTTCAATAAAAAGAGAAGATTAGGTACATAGTAACTGAAAGGTACAATTACATAATAGTAGTAATAATATAGCTCATACCAAAATTACGTTGAAAATGATATGTAAGTCAAATTATTTAGATTCAAATAAAAAACAGGCAGTGGAAATCCTGCTAAGTGGTGGTGAACAGTATAACCAATAAGTTAGCTCAAATTTTTATTATTCAATAGAGTTGCAGAGCCTCAATATTGGAGGCCTTAGTTAAGTCTATAATGACTGCTTATTGTTCTCTACATTTGTTTTCCAAAATTTCTGTTATATATTCAGAAATGTATTTGATCTTTTAAAGTAATGTTTACAGTAAATAAAATAACAACTTGAAAATTTATTTAAATAAATTAATTTATGTCAAAACACTGTTTTAAAATAAACAATTCTTAA
Organism: Hydra viridissima; assembly: GCF_058129835.1. Classification (NCBI taxonomy): domain Eukaryota; kingdom Metazoa; phylum Cnidaria; class Hydrozoa; order Anthoathecata; family Hydridae; genus Hydra; species Hydra viridissima. The sequence goes on along the minus strand of NW_028324311.1, from coordinate 12,824,957 downwards.
ATTATTATTTTTCATATTTCAAGTTTGAAATTTATCTTTTTTTCTTGTTGTATTTTATTAGCTGTTTTTGTTTTTTTAAGCAATGGCGTCTGTTCCCATATCTTGCATCAACTTTTGTTTGGAAATCATTTAGCTTATGGTTACTTACAGAATATAACCTAAAATTACTTGGGGATTCATCAAACATCAAAGCAGATGCTGATTATGAGGTAAATGTTTGATCAATTATATGTTGAATGTTCATGAGATTGTTTGCTTTTAAAGTTTATGCCTTTTACAAGATTGTTATGATTGTGAAAAGTTTTTTGACATTTCATCTTCAACAAAATCTTAAAGGTTGCTATTATAAAAGAAATTCATGCGTTGTCATGCTCTTCTAAACCTGTGACATCGTGGTTAGCTCAGCAAGGCATACAAGAAGCTCGAGAAGCTTGTGGTGGACATGGATATCTTGCTGGTTTGTTTGCTTTTTTTATTGTTTGGATTTTTTAAAATCTTATTACTGGTTATTGTTTATAATATTATTATTATGTATTATATAAAAGTTTATAATTTCTAAAGCACAATATTAGTTCAGATAATAATAACAAGTTCAAATAATAATAACAAGTTCAGATAATAATAACAAGCAAAGGAATTTTAAACAAAGTCATATTAAAAATGCATTAAAGCAGAAAACTATTTAAAGCAGTAGAAAGTCAGATCAGAACTATAGGGTATTATGGGGCAAAGTCAGACATTTCATTTATCTTGATGCTAAAGCTATATTTTTTTCGAAGATAGTTGCAGCCATCTTCTTACACCATTTAGTACAAACAAAGTTGCTGGAGTTAACTAGGAAAGAAAATAATGAAAAGTGGTCCAACCTTTTTTATGTCTTGGCTATGTAATAATTACTATTTTCTAAGCATTGTTGTCATGTTCATGACAAAGTGTTGACTAATGCTTTATAAGTTTGTATTCTTTGATCTTGAAGTATTTCTGTTTAATCTGCAGACATCCATATTTCTTATTCGTTTGGTAGCTTTAGGGACAACAAATATCAACCAACATTGTATGTGTATGATATATGCCACATCTTCACTTTTGCTTATTCCATATTTTATTGCATTAAGCCAAGCAAAGTCTAAAAATAATTTGAATTATCAGATTGTTTATTGCAGATTTGATTTTCACTTAAGTCATTTCATTTATTTAAATGATAAAATTGACTGTTTTGAAACAATGCTGCATTTTTTTTTTAAAAAAAAATCAATCAATTTAGTTCATCAATGGTACAACTAGCATTACCCTTTTTAGCTCTCATAATTAAATATGCTTGCAGCAACAAAATAGTTCTAGCTTTTTCACATTTCTCATACCAGTCATCTGGTGCTAGGTCAATAGCAAGAAAGTATTTGGTTTTTTGATATGTCTTTGCAGTACAAGCTTCTATTACTTTCATAAAAAGTGCTTTTCCTGTACTATGACTTTGAAATGTCTGCTTATAACTTACCAGAGACCCATTTGTTTTGCAAGAGTAGCCCTTGCCAGTGAACAAGGAAACCGTGAGCTTTACCACATCTTTACAGTCACATTTCTCTATATTATCTTTATGCTGTCGCAATTCTTCAATAGCATCCATTAGAGTATCTTCTCTAGCAAGTTGATTATCTTTCTTTATTTGAAAATATTGCTTTTTGGATTTCTTATTGAATAATGAACCACCAGTACCATCATTTCTTCTTTTATCACTAGGGCAATGATCTTGGACCTCTAATGTTTTATTTTAATTATTTTGATTACTAAATCTTCCACCACCTCTCTGTTGCATCAAACCATGTTGTGATTGCATTGTCATAAAAGCACTCAATAAATTTTGCTGCTGCTGAAATGTTTCTAACATCTGACCATTTAATAAACTTCCTAGGCCACCCTTGTCACGACTTGTATTGCTCTGACCTCCTTGACCAAAAATCCATAGTTGCAACTTGATCCTCCCCACTGTCTAGTAAAAGGTAGATCTCTGCCACCTCTAATTTAGAAACTAACTCTAATTAGATTGTGAATCAAGTTCACAGGAAGCTGTCCAGAGTAGATATTCTTGAATGAACATTCTTCTTGATGCTTTAAAGGCAGCATCCAACAAAAGCCTTCATCCATTTCATTCATACTTAAAAAAGACTAAAAATTCTAATCATAGTTAATATTCGATAAAAATCTTATAACATGTGATAACTAAAAATCTGGACAAAATTAGAAATGGTATAACTTTTTAATGGAGTCATCTTTTTTAACAATTTAAAAAGTATAATAACAAAAAATTTTGAAATATACAATATACTTCTGAGAGATTCCCTTTGTAGAGAGTGCAATCCAAACAAGTAATTTTGGCTCAAATTTGTCTTTTCTTTTTAACCATACATCATTTGATGCTGCATTTATGTCAAAAGAGTAAAATCCAGCATTTCCAGAAATATTAGTGTTGCTCAAATAAAAATATGATTCACTGTCAATAATAACAATTTTTTTCCGAAAAATTGAAACCAACCTGCAGCACTTTGAACAAACAGCTGCTTTTTGAGCCGGTGTTCTTTTTGGTGTTTTAGTTTTCTTACGATAACAAATGCTAGTTTTTTGGTGAATAATTTTGCATATGTACAGTTGTGATACATGAAATCGTTTTGCAAGACCACGCTGTGAAATATTATCCTTTTGATCAATCCATTTTTTAAGGCGCTTTATCTTTTTTGCAGGCATCTTTATTGCTTTGCGACCACTTCTGACTTTTCTTTCTAGTCCTATATTGTTCCCCTTTCTTTTAAGTATATTATAAGTAGTAGATTTTGGTATGTTCTATATTTGAAAATGATTTACAATAAAGTTTTTGTTGTCATCCGGATGCAAATCCAAAAATGCATACACTTTTTTTCTAAGGGAGTCTTCATTATAAGCTTTTTTTTTTCATTTTTTCAATTATTCCTAGATAAATTATTTTTTAATAATACATTTAAAGAATTAAATTTGCAACAAAATAGAAGTGATTGCAATTTCATGAAATTTTTACTTTGTTTTTTTATATTTACACAAACTTTGTGCAAATTTTTAGTTATCACATGTTGATAATTTAAAAATAAATGAGTAAAACCACAACAGCTTCTATTATAGTGGATTATTAATTTGTGAAACCTCAGCAAAAACTATTATAGTCATTACTTTTTTACTGTTCATGTTTTAGTTCTTTTTTTTAGTTAATCGCCTTGGTATTTTACGTGATCAAAATGACCCTAATACTACATATGAAGGAGATAACAACTGCATTTTAATGCAAACAAGCAATTACCTCCTTAATGTCTACAAAGATATAAAAATGGGTAAGTCTACTGGTTTTTATTATAAAATATTCATGATATTCATTATGTTCTTCTGTCATGTTCTTCTGTCATGTTCTTGTGTCATGTTCTTCTATATAAGCCAGCTATCATTTTCCTTCATTTCCTCTGTGTAGACATGTTTTTAAAATCTTCCGTCATTATTTAGGTTCAGAAGTGAAATCACCTTGTGGCAGTATAAATTTTTTGAACAACCACCATAAAATACTTCAAAACAGAAGTTCATTCAAATCTCTACATGATATCACTCCTAAAGGTAATTAGAGTATTTTTCCAAATAAGGCTGCAACTTAAAAGTCAAATTAGATAAAGTAATTAATTATCTACATATTTTAGGCCTGCCCTTAAACTCTCTCCAATCGTAATCATATTTGAATAGAAAAAGACAAACTTTTATTTGAATTGAACCATGTTATGGCAGATATCAAAGGACCATTTGTTTAACGTTTTACTAATAATTTGTACTTCTATGAAGTAGTTTTTGTTTTATTTTGATATTATCTCAGCATTATAGGAAGAGAATTTATTTACAATAAATTTGGTTAATACCAACATGAAGTAAAACTTTGCTAAGTTTTTTTCTATTTGAAAGCAAAATAAAATACTTTAAAACAACTTGTCAGAAGTTAAAAGTAACAAACTGGACATTAGGATTGTCTTACCAAAATCCTAGCACAATCATACAATTTGTATCAGGCATCAAGGTTACCTTGGCAAATCTGAAGCTACTGTCATTTAACCGTCAAAAGTGTTTAGGTGGTTTTAATGATCACTTAGCAACTACAGCATGAAATCATATTTGAATGTTTACCCTGTCAGTTGTTAGTAAAGACCTCATAATCATAAAAACTGGCCACCATAATCATAAAGAAGCATAAAAACAATGGCTTCATGGTGTGAAGTGTCTGTTGGCTTTCATGGACTAATAAAAGCAGTAAAAAGTCATGGGCTTGATGTGTTTCTTCAAGACCTCAAATGAAGAAATTTAACCAAATTTACAAGTTTACCTTTAAACCCAATTTATGACTTCAACCCAATGTATGGCTATGGCTCAATATCCTCATGCAGTAGTTTAAGAAAAGTTGGGATACAAAGATCTATAAATGGATTTATTTAAAAAGTAAAAGTAAAAAGTAAAAAAGTAAGTGAAAGAAAAAAATCTTGAAATTTTTCGTAAAATGCGTCATGAAAACAGAATATACGTAAAGTTTTTTCAATTGATAAAAGTAACATTTATTCATTCAAGTAACAAACATTGAAGCCAAACATTGATTTGTAATTTTTAGGTCAATTTGTATATTTTTTTTCAAAAGTTGACTATGAATGAACAAAAGCACTGAAATTATCAACTGCTATAGAACTTAAATCAAGTTTACGTCATGGAAACCAACTTCTTAAGTTAACAATAGAGAATTTATTTTTGGTTCAAACATGTTTCAGAATATTCTTAATAGTTTTTGCAAAATCAATAAACTTTTTTTACAATCCAAAATCATTTTTGTTCAAGTTTAGTCCTGCCATGTAATTTTGTGTGTTTTCATAAAATGATTGCTTTATTAAGATGTGGAAGACACATTTGATTGGTTAGTTAGTTATCTTGTGGAGCAGAGTGCTTGCAGACTTGAAGCCCAGCTTTCAGTGAGCAAAGTGAGTTTGTTGTTCAAGTTGTAAAACAGAGACTTTTTTTAAAATTAAAGTTAAGAAGAACGTTTTTTTAAACTATGAGAAAATATGTTTTTTGTTTTGTTTTGTTAAAAGGACGAGTTTACTGCTAAAAACAACTCACAAGTCTATTACTGTAGGTCACTTGCAATAGCATTCATCGAGGTACGTTTAAATTTTTGCCATAGTTATATTCTGCACATCTTTATACAGTATTGTGAAAAAGTTAAGAACCACTAAATAAGAAAAAATGTTTTTTTCAAATAAATTTAATTAATTTTTATTCTAAAGATAATAAAATAGTCTTTTTTTTCAAACATTAAATAAGAAAATTTTTTTTTTTTTTTTTTGAAAATGAGTTTAAAGAACCTATAAAAATAAGGATTAAATATTATGTGTTAATTTTTTTTAAATATTTTTTTTTTGAAAAAACTAAGAACCACAAAGAATTTTTTGTGCTAAATGCGTCAGAAACATTTTTTTAAAACTATCTTTTTAAATTTATTTTTACCTTGTTTGTTTAAATATTCTATTAATGACCTAAGTCATTACCAAAAAAACCAATAAAAAAATTTAATTTCAAACAAAAAATTCTTTTTTTTTGAAAAAATGAGCAGAAAAGCTATTACCTATGAAGATCGTGTAAAAGTGGTAGATTTTCACCAGGAAGGTAAATCCGCTTGTAAAATTGGAAGAATAATAAAGTGATCACATAGTTCGGTGCTAACAATCATCAAAACTCAAAGAGAATAAATCTTACGTTGATCGCCATCGTTCTGGAAGACCGCGTTTGACGACACCCAATTATAATCGCCTTTTAATCAGGTTGGCAAAGAAAAATCGAACCATGCCGTCTCATGAATTAAGAAGGGAATGGAAGCTTTCAAATGGACGTCAAGCATCGGCATCACTTGTGCGTAGGAAATTATTAGCTAACAATATGCTATAGAAAAAAGCTGTTCTAAAACCGCGACTTACCAAACAACATTTAAAAAAGCGAAAAGAATTTTGCCAAAGCGTCAAAGAATGGTCTAAACAAATATGGAGGACAATAATGTTCATTGATGAGATGAATATTGAGGTTGATAACCGAAAAAACCGAATTTTGATTCGCAGGCAGCCTTCAGAAAAGTATGATCTCGATTGTATAGTTCAAAGAATAAAACAAGGTAGCGGGTTGGTTGGAATATGGTGGTGCATGATATATTATGGTTTCGGTAGGGGAAAGGTGCCTATGATGGCATACTTAACTTTAACGTTTCTCTGAGTCATTACCTGAAAGATTAAAAAATAATTTTTGACATGGGTGTATTCCCTCTAGCATGCAGAATAATAATGAACCTCAGAATTTTTACTATTTTGCTTTTTTATAAGTTTATACCATTAAAAAAAAAAATACAAGTATGCCATCATAGGCAACTAACTGCTCCTATGATGGCACACTTTAAAGAAAATAGACAAACAAAAATTTTTTTTGTTTTTTATTAATGGAAACACAACTTATCAAAAAAACAAAATCAAAAATAAATATTTGGTCTATAAGCATAGTTCACATTTAATTTTTTTTCTACTTCTCTTTATGCTTGCACATAAACAATGACACCAAGATCTGCATTTTTGACAACAAATCCATGGTTCTTTAGAGCAAGACAGCGAATAAAGTTCATAACAATACAAAAATGCTGTATCAGGTTCGAAATCCATTTTTTTATTACTTCTTTTAATCTCCTCACTGCAGTATTTTTCTTCAACAGTTGTCTTTCTTTTTAAAATTTTCTAACAAATTTTTCCTTTTTCTTTGTTATCTTTTTCTTTTGCCTTATCTTTTAATTCTTGGATATCCGGTGTTCAGAGGTCCACTTTTTCCACGTTTTCAATTCAATTTTAGAAGGGTGCTAAAGATCCAATGCATATGGAAGCTTCTGATGGGGGAGATCTCATTTCCAAATGTGTTGGTTTCTCAAACTCTTGTATTTCATTTTTGTTCTTAGCCTGATCACCTTTTTATGCGCATTAAGATTTATTTCAGGCATTTTTTTCAACTCATTTTGAAGACTTTCCTATGATGGTAACTCCTCGGTATGCCATCATAGGATAGAGTCACCGTATTTATTAAAACAAGCTGTGTCTACCTTATTCTACACATAGCATTAAAATAAGTATTCTAATAAATGTACAAATCCTGCAGATGAAATGCATGAAAATTTCACTTCTGTATGATGTATAATAAAATCGTAATCCTAAATATATGAGAGCATTAAAACTACAACACCACATGCGAAAATTTATGTTTGTTGATTACAAAACCATTATTTACGACAGAAGGACGAATTTTCACCAGAAGTAATGAATTACTAATATACACGTGTTGGTCTAATCACTTATACACCAAAACCAATATTTATGGAAATATGACCAGTATGCCATCATAGGCGCTATGCCATCATAGGCACCTTTCCCCTGTGTTTAAATTATTTGATGGTCGACTCAACTCTATTTATTACGTCGATATTTTAAAGAAACAACTTGTTACCGTCAATTGATGCACTTGAGCAAAGCGTTCCGTTCAATTTTCAGCAAGGTAATGCACCATGTCACAGGGCTAAAATTGTCTCTGAATGGTTGGAAAGCAAAAATATTGAGCGTCTAACTTGGCCACCAAATAGCCCAGATTTAAATTGCATTGAATATTTTTGGAGTTGGCTTGATAAAGAGATTCCCAAGAAAGCACCAAGGAGCCTTGAGGAGTTGCGCAACATTTTATCAGCAATACTTGGAAATGTTTCCAAACATATTTTAGAGAATTTAATAGACTCAATCCCAAATCGTATGCCTAGTCGTATTAATGAGTGCTTAAAAATTCTTGGTAGAATTGCACGGTATTAGGTAAAAACTACCGTTTTTTGTTCTGTGGTTCTTAACTTTTTCACAATTTTTTTTTTAAATAAAAATTACCTATAAAACTTTAAATACATTTTTTTAATTTTTATCATTATTATTACTTTTTATCTTGTTTGTCTATTTTCAAAAATTTATTATTATTATTTTTTTTACCAGAAAAATATATTCGGTTAAATAAAAATTTAAAAATAAAAATAAATTATGTTTTGTTTTTTTGGTGGTTCTTAAATTTTTCACAATACTGTATAATACTCGATGTTTATTCTTTATTATTGATTTAAATTAATTAAATGCTTGAATATTTTGCATCTAGTACTATTTGTATATTTATTGCATGATGTTGCATTAATTATAGAGATATGCAATAAGTATATTTGGAAGTGCAAAAGCGTTCGCTGTGAGTTGCCCGCTAGAGTTTAGAGAGCCTTTAAAGAATGTGTATATGTTGTATGGCCTATGGGTTATAGAGAAAAACCTACCCACTCTTTTTCAAGGTAGATTTTATTAAGATAGTGTTAAGGTGGTAGGCCTATGAAAAAATTTTTTCAAGTATTAAAGATATATTTACAATAAAACTAATCAGTTGTTAACAATAATTATGAAATTAAACATAAAATCAATAAAATATATAAAAAAGTGCCTCGCTTGCCTCGAAATTATATTAAAAAGTGTGAAAAAAACGAAAACTTCAAAACACAATTTCTCAAAAACGACAATAAATCAAAACTTCAAATTTGGTATGGTAGTTCTACATATGTATAAAATTCATTTGTCATAGGATTTTTAAATTTGCCTTCCTAGTTCAGATTATATTGACTTTTAAACTTGAATATATATTTTTATAAAAAAGCTCTGGCAGATAAAACCACATTGTAGCGCCCCAAAAAAAGAAATTTTAAAAATCTTATGACAAATGAATTCTACATGTATGAAGAACATATCTTGAAAATTTCAGCTTAATTGCTTACTTTAAACTGGAGATATCATGTTTTAAAATTTAAAAAAAAACTAAAAATCTCAAAATGAGAAAAATCGAGTCAAAAATTTAAAATCAAAAAATTACGTCTAAAAACACTCCTTAAAAGCTACCAGTGCTATATGAATCAGTTTTTTCAGTATCTAAGTATCCTTTATGAAGAGATCTAAGTTTTTTTCTTTGCCTTTTGCATATTGAAGTTGATTTACGACGCTTGTTTACAATTCGCTTTTGGTCCTTTAAAATCAGTTTTGGAATAGTCAATGATCCTAACAATCCGAAGTGACTTAAAACAGATTTTACCCCATCTCCACCGTCATTATAATGAACTATTGCAGAGTTTATACAAAGTTCAAATGTTCTTCTACTTACAAAAATGTTTTTAGGACATCGAGTCCATAAAATTGAATGAAATGCTTCATTTGAATTTTGGGTTTGACCATGTAAACATTTACTTAGCAAATCGTCATCAGATAAATCTTTAAAAATAGGTTTTATTATATTATGAATAAAGATAGGCAAGTTAATTTTGTTTGTGTGAGTACTTGTACCTTTAAGCTTATCTAGTTGCCACTTGCACCATGAATATTCATCCCTAGGACACATAGAATGACGAATGCTATTATCACTAAAATTTGTACTGTGCCACAAAACTGCTCCTATTGCTTTTTTCATTGCATAAATGCTGTTAGTGTTATTTCTAATTGCAATACCATAATAATTCTGCATTGAGTTAATTGCACTATTAGTCAAATTTCCTTTTCCATGTAGGGGTTTATTTGTTCCTTTATACTTATGTACAATTTTTCGCAAGCGTGTACCAAGTCGCTTCTGCACATGCCCAATGCATTCTAATTTTATTGGTTGAATATTATAACTTTTATATGGGTTAGATTCTTCAACTTCTTTAAAAGAGGAAGTATCACCGTCCCCGAGGTATTCATGATAAATCAAATTAGCCTCTTTTTACTTATGCAAGATGAAACTTTTTCTGATGAAATATTTGAAAGATTTATTCTTGAATATTTGTTTAAAGGAGGATTTTTCTTTCTTTTTCGTGAAAAATTTTGCTTGTTGCTTTTTCCAGAAGACATTACAATTATACACCAGTACAACTTGTTTGATTTAAATCAAGAGTTGAAAAATTCATAAATAATGATTTTATTCCACAACCAATATACAGTTCAATACGACAATTATTATAAGAAAATGTGATTTTAAAGCATGACCAAAAACAGCGCAGATCTATATTAAATTGGAAAAAGAAGCTTCACAAGATTTGTCATTTTGACCATCAAATTTGGGTAAAATAAAGGTTTTAATCTTTCGTTGCTATGGCGTTGCTAAGGTAAATAAACAAACTAGCTGATAATATAAGTTATTTTAAACCCTTTTAGTTTGATCAAACCTAAACAAGTTATATATCAGAAGATAGAGGATAAATTTTTACATAAATACAATATATTACCTATTTTTTCAATTTTTGATCAAAAATCTCTATTTTTCATAGGCCTACCACCTTAAGATTTCCCCTGGCAAATATCACCGCGGTGATATTTGCCAGGAGAAAATAGCTTTATTACTAGCGTTCCACCGGTACCGGTGGAACACTAGTAATAAAACTATTTTCCAAACTTTTTTCAGGCGGCTACTTGAGTGATCCTAAGCATGCAGAGTTGATCAGGGAAGGTGTATTGCACTACTGCTCATTGGTACCATTTTTTTTTTTTTTATTTAATCAACAAAAAACATTAAGTTTTTCCCGAAAGATAAAGAAAATAAGGTTTTTAAAAAAAGATCCGATAACAAAGTGACGATGTTTATGCATGAGTTGATGTCTGGTTATCCATAAATATAAGCATTTAAGTACCTCTCTTGTGTCAGATAAAACCATGTGCACTGTCATTGGTTGACGCGCTTGCTCCTCCAGATTGGGTTTTGAATTCTCCTATCGGACATAGCAATTTGCAGGTATTTAATTGTTCTCGCTCGTATTTAATTTTTTTTGTTACTATTTTTTTGAAAGGTCTTTTTAAATGCTAATATTTAAATGTTATTGTTTTGAGAGCATTCGGTATTTTTCTTGCAGCCTTTAAAAAATTTGTATGACGTGATGGTGACTCCTGAATCACAAATGCGTCCCAACTGGTGGAAGGAGGTAGTAGAAGGTGTCGATATTGGTTCAAAAGCTCATCTCATTTCCAGCAAGCTATAAAACAAAGAGAGCGGTAAAAGTCTTTGATCGTATTTAGGTCTTTTTATTTTTTAATATAAAAAAAAAACTTTTTAGCAATAAGTTTGTTAAAATTCACAAGGCTCTTAAAATGATCTCATGGTTTTTAAAATATTTTAAGCTTGTTAAAAATGTTTTGCCTTTCATATGAAGGAATTTTAGAAAAAGTTTTTATAAAGTAATATTTGATATATTGGCTATGATTCCTTTTGATAATATTTTTATAGAAATAGAATTCATTATATTTTCACGTTTGTGAACCCGAACGAAAGGCCAATCCCGAGAGTTTGCTGTTTGATAAGAATAAAATAGCGGCGCACTGTGAGCCAATGGAACCGCCAAATTTCAACGTCGCGGCACTCAACCAAAAGAGAAAAAAAAGCCACTATCTTATTAAGAACTCTTAATAAGAATGGCATTTTTTAATGGGCTTTTTGTGTTTTTGTGTTTTTTTTTTTTTTTTTTTTTGCCGTGAAATTAGTTGGGCCTTCGTAATAATTTGCGTTTTAGTTTTATGTAGGTCTTTTAAGAAAATTGTTTATCTTTTCAAATATTTTAAAGTTTAGGATATTGAGAGAAGTTCCGGTATCTATTTGAACGGTTATTGGTATACTTTTTATGTTAATCGTCAACTCGAAGCTTTCGACTGCGTCCTTAATTATCTTTTTAGTGTTTGCAGAGGACAAGTTTCCTTGGTTTAACTCTGAATGAGTTTTTTCGGGTTGATTGATGTCTTTGTAAACTATATCTAGTGGTTTCGTATAAATTTGTTCGTTTCTTTGGTTTTTTTTCCCTCGCTGCAGTTGTATTTTGTTCGTTACCGGCTGTTGCAAAATTCGCTTCCCCGCATCGGTAAGAAATTCTTTTCTTCGGTCTCTTTTCTATCTCGTGGTGTTTTGAACATTGCTTTACTGGTTAGTGAAAATTTTGTTTTCGTTACTGCATTTACTTCGTTTTGTTTTATCGTTTCTTTCTCTAATTCTTCTATTTGATTGTCCATCAACTCGAATACTTTTACCATAGTTAACAAACCTTGTAAAGTTTTTAAGGGGTTTGGAAACTGTATTTCTGTAGTTTTGAAATGTTTGTACTAAGCTCAATTTGTTATTTATTTCCTTTATCCTTATCAGCAAACCCGCATTTAAGGGCTTTTTCGTGTAATTTAACGAAAAATTGTTGTGTGGTTTCATCTGTACGTTGAGCCATTTTGCGAAACGTAAAAATTTCATAGTTCAAGTCACCTTGAGGTTTAAAGTGTTCATTGAAAGCTTCAACAACTTACTGGTATGTGGTTAGCGTATTTTGAGGTATAATGTTTTCATAAATTTACTAAGTGTTTTCCCGATTAAAGTGAGAAGTAACGAAAGTTTTGGCTTGTCGTCTGTGATTATAAGTGATTTGCAAATTAACGGGTGATGCGGATGTTATCGGACAAAATAAAAACGTCAATAACTTATTTATAAATAAAAAAACAAACTACTATTATATTTTTTTTAAATAAAGCATTTATCTTTTAATAAAAATATATTATTTTTTATATGAAAAAATACCACCATCTGCAATTGATCTCAATTTTGCTCTGACGCCTTTCATATGCGACTGTAAAAACTTTAAATCAATTTCTTGTAGTTTTAGTTTAATGCGATCAATCAAAACTTGCTCTGTTGAAGCTTGCCAATCTCCCTCGTAAACCTTCTGTGCCAAATGTCCCCAAAAATTTTCAATTGGTCGTGCTTGAGGCACATTTGGGGGATTGGATTCTTTATCAACGTAATAGACATATTGGTCCATCCAATTTAGATAATCTTTAGAATAATCGGAACTTGCAAAATCTGGCCAAAATAAATAGTTAAAGTCTCCATAATACTTGTGAATAAATGGAAGAAGTCGTTTTTCTAAACATTCATTAATATAGATAGATGAATTGATCGCTACAGCCTTGGAAGTGCAAAACAATGGCTCGGACATACCACGGTCAGATATGGCTATCCACATTAATAATTTTTTTGGAAATTTCTCTTTTCCTATAAAACGAACACTTTCTGGGCATGTCTTTTTGTTGTTTGTGTAGTATCCAGAATTTCCAGGCATGTTGTCCCCTGCAAAACAAAAGTATTTTTCGTCATCGATGACTAGAAGCGATTTTGTGTTATAGAGTTGGTTAACTAGTTTCCTGCTTCTTTTCTTTGCCTTTATTTGTTGTTCTATAGTGTATTTTGGAGTCTTTTCACGTTTTCTATATTTAATATTCATTTTTTTTAACTGACGACCAATTGTCGATTGATTTACACCGAATTTAATATCTATTTTTCTCTGACTGACCCCTTTTCGATTGTTGACAAGTCTCGTTAATTCGGCTTCCTTTTCTCTAGTTCAGGATGTCGGACGACCAGGGTGCTTTCTATCAGAAAACGATTGAACAGTTTCAAGTCTTTTTAGGTTATCATATATTGTACTTTGAGCAAATCCATCCTTTTCAAAATGATTTACGATTATTTTTTTATATTAGGTTTATTTACAAAAAACATTTTTAGTCGCTTTCGAAAAGATTCTCGTTCAGCTGCATTTAACCTCATTTTAAATAATTGTGTTTCAAATAATAAAGTTTGTATTTTATAGAACGTTTATGCCTACGCATAAAACCACAAAAACTAATTATTATGCTCAAATAATGAAATTAGGATTTGTCCGATAACTTCCACATCACCCGTTAAGTCAAATCGTTTAATGTAGCGTTTCCAGCTAGAAAACAACTTACTCGCATCTTTTGTGCATGAAAATTAGCGGAAAGTTTAGTAAATTAGGATTTTTTTAGCCATAAACAAATACAATGTTTATAAGTTTTACATTAGTTTTATTTTTATTTCAATTCACGTATCTTTTATCTTCATCATCAATTTGATGATATACTACAACCTTTTCTTATCGTTTATTTCTATGTAATGACTTCACCAAACTACAATAACGTTTTCTTAAGCTCTCCATCTCGAAGTACATTCTCACATAAATTCTTTAGATTCTTTATTGTTTCTTTGAAACCAGATTATAAAAAGCTAGAAAAACAACATTTTTTTTTCCATATTGAGACACTTTTGGAATCAATTTGAATAAAAAATGTAGATGATTCTAACACATTTATTTTAAAACAACTCAAGTTTTTCAACATTTTGTTTGAGTTATTTCTGGCCCATCCTCTACCCTGGATGGGCCAGAAATAACTCAAACAAAATGTTGAAAAACTTGAGTAGTTGAAACAAAGCCAACGAACAAATGAAAATCAGGTGGAGGAACCAGGTGCTCAATTAAGTATCCGGATCCAGATCAAGATACACATTTCAAGGATTTATACAGTTCGTTACATCTTTCTTGGATAACTCTACTGATTTGTTCTTTACATACAGTACCAATAATCGATACTACGAAGAGTTTCCTTTAAAGGTAGAAATTCCTTCTCATCAGAATCAAGCTCTTCTCCCGGAATCCCCAGTTAAGCAGATTAGCTCATTCCAATATTTTATAAGAAAAACAACCGAAATTTGAAAAAGAATATTAAAAATCCCTGAAACTTTCACGATCACCGAGTTAAAGCAAAAGAAAACTATTTTACACCTAAGAAATCACCATGTGACATAGTTTGATAAAAACTATGTGTCAAGACATTTCAATAATTAAAGTTAATAATTGAAATATTTTTTTTTAAAAGTTTCTCTACTTTTAAAAGAATTAAAATTTCTGGCAAAAGTCTGTTTCTTTCATTTGAAAGAATGTCTCCAGCAGTTGAAAACAACCTTTCAACTTCTGCGGATGTTGGTGGTGATGTAAGGAATCTCTTTGCTACTTTTGCCAAACCAAACTTTGCTTTTAATGTTGCTTTCTCTTCATACTCTTTCAAAAACTCTAAACAGCATGAAGATGTTGGGCTTTCTAAAATACTCGTTTAAAACTTCCTTTGCCAATTTGGAAGTTGGATTTTTGAACCTTGTACTTTGTGACTGTGCAATGATATTTTAAATCATTGAAGAAAACCCAATGTTCTCAATAGACGTAATTTTCATCACAGGAATAGTTTCATTTTGTATCAAATTCAAACTAATTCAAAAGAAAACTTGTTTTTTAGCAGCTTGAAAGGTTTCTTGGGATATAAAGAAGTGCCTGTTTGAATCTGGGATCAAGAAGTGTTGCTTTTGCAAAACGATCAATGGTTTCTAAGTCAAAAAAAACGTACCTCTATTGCTTTCTCTAAAGCATTTTTCATGCCCATCACTTCTTCGTCATCAGAGGGAACTTCAAATGGCTTCATAATAGTTGTCACAATTTGAATACATGCACTGATACAAGTACCTTTTCAGAGAGTAATTTGGTGGCTTCTTCGAAAATCGCTAAGATGTTTACCAGCTTTTCATACAGGTTCCAATCCTGTACAGTGTGCTCAATGCCGCTTGAAGTACGGATTAGCAGTGTGGTAGCAATTGTAGATTTTAATAAGGGTCTGCGTATCGCCTCATTTCCATATCTTTATCATTCCGATATAATATCAGAAAAAAAAATCATCGGAATGACGAGAGTTCCGGTATGTACCGAGACTTAAACTTTCTATAACAACGGTTAAAATTTTTATGACGTCGTAAGCATTCCGATGACACTTTTTTTTTCCGATATCATATCGGTATGATAACGATATGGAAATGAAACGATACGCAGACCCTTAGATTTTAAGTAGAAAATTCTTTCAAACATGTAATAAGTTGAATTCAAGCGTGTTGAGACATCATTTTTGAGCCCGAGCCCGTTAAAATTGGTCATTTAAATTTCTTTAAAAAAGAAGGAGTTTGAATAAGAAGCTTGAGTGCAAAGCCTTCGTCATTTTTCTATCAAGCTTACAACAATCTGGAGTGAAAAAAGTTATTTTTTAAAAAAGTTGAAGAGAATGATTTAGACACCCAACAGATTTGCAAACACACTGTGGCTCTTTGAAAGCTGATTTTATATTTGCTGCATTGTCTCTTAAACAGACTGTGATCTTGTCTTTTAGGGCCCACTCTTTCACAACATTCTCAAGTCTTTGAAAAATGTTTAAAGCAGTATGTTTTTCATCAAACTTAGAACATAGTTGGCAGATTTTAATCCGCTCTCATTTGTCTGAAATGAAGTGTGCCAACATGCCCAAGTACTCATGATGAAAGGTTGACCAAGCGTCCAGACAGATGGAAACATTTTAGCTTTTTTTTTTTTTGGGAAATCACTTGAAAGTATTCAACTATTTGTGTGTTTTGGCAAATATTTAGATAAATTAAATATTTTGTAAAATCCTTAAAAAAATTTTCAAGTTTCGATTGTTCACAGAAAGCTCTTTGAAATTGGTGGCGTTTAAAAGTAATTAAGGCATTTTACCAAACGCAGGGGCATTTTACCATACGCAGGGAGTGAGATATTTAACACCGCAACTTTAAGGATTTTTGGTTAAAAACATATTTTCTTCCGAATCATATCTTTATCTTTAGCTATTTCTAACATTCCTTACTAGAATACAAAAACTTTTTTGTAGTCCTTATAATGAAAGAAACACCAAGCTGGATGTTTTTAACACAATTATTGAGGAATGTCTTTTATCCTGAAAGATTACTTTGAACTCACATTTATTAACTATAAGTTATACAAGAAATGTTTGTCAACTTCAATATTTGTAACATAAAGGTTTGCAAAATTACTCTGAAGAACGTTCTGTAAAATAGTTCTGCAAATGAATTCTGTAGTTCTGCAAAATTACTCTGAAGAACGTATATAATATTCTGACTTAGTCGCATTTCTTTTGTTTTCAGTTCTGCTCTGGTTTTTAGCCAAAATGAGTCTCTTCACACTTCCATAAATCTTTTTAGAGGCTTCAGATGTGAATTTTACAGCTCTTTCTACCGATTGAGAATTGTTTGGCAGATCAGTAAGAGAAAGCTGATTACGATTTGAATAGCTTGATGTAACTCATTTGAGGAAATGGTTCACATTACCTAACCCCCAACTTCCTTTCGGCCCTATCTTGGATCTTTGGTCCTTTAAATTCTTTCTTTCCAGAATAGGAACTTAAAAAAAGTTATTTTAAAATTAAAAGTTTTTTAATTTAAAGTGACAGCTAATGAAGTATGAAGTCACGGTCAAATGATTATTGCTTATCTCTAAGCAATTGACGCTATTTTCTTTACCTAACCTACCATTTATGTGAAGTGTAACTGTAAATGCACGATAATACTGGTAAAAAAAGATTGCATGTATTACCTTTCTACTTTTCTCACAGAGACTAGTTATGTGTTTTATTGTGCAATCACATTTCCGACATCCAACCCGTCTAAATGTTTATTATCTTACTATTACATCAAACATATTTATTACATAGGGCTCTGTGAACCTTGGAGGATTTCCATCGATTCTTATAAAATCTGTAATCTTATAAAATATGTATCTTGCACTTAACATTAAAAAATTTGTACCTTTCTTTACAATCTTCAATAATTGAAAGATCGCACCGACAAGCAGTTTTCATTTTCTTTTCCAGTCAGCTTCTACTGGATTTATGGTTTTTAGATTGAATCCGCTCAGCAGATAACATTTTTTGAAATTTTCTGGATATTTTAATTTTCAATGGTTTGTCTTTTATCAGAGGGAGGTTCGGATTAACTCTATACCAAAGCTTTTGCAAGTCAGTACGGGTAAACCAGAGGGTTTTCTAGCAAATCTTCCACAATTATTACGAGTTTTGTAGAAAACCAGCGCGCTTTCCATATAAACAGGCCCTTACTATCTGAAATTAGTTACACACTATTTCTCCCTTATTAATGTTGTCTTTCATTAATGTAGTATTAGTATAAGAAAAATTTTTTAACTAAAAAAGTTGAGTTAGTTAAAAAGAAACTGTTCTTCGATACAAATTAATAATAATAATAAAAAAATAATACAAGTTAATAATAATAAAAAAATGATACAAATTAATAATGATAAAAAAATGATACAAATTAATAATAATAAAAAAATGATACAAGTTAATAATAATAAAAAAGTTATACAAATTAATAAAAAAAATATATATGTTTTGGAAATTTAAACATGATACAAATAATAAATGTTACGTATCCAATTCAAAACAAATTAATTTACTTATTAGCTTGGGTAAATGGTATTTTTATCGACCGTACAGCTCATTAGCTTGCTGTAAACAGCGGACTTATTATGGTATTTTTATCGACCGTACATAAATCCGCTGTTTACAGCTCATTAGCTTGCTGTAAACAGCGGATTTATAATGGTATTTTTATCGAACGTACAGCTCATTAGCTTGCTGTAAACAGCGAAACTACACTAAAACGGTTTTTAATAGTAAACTATATTTACTATTAAAAACCGTTTTAGTGTAGTTTCGTTTCCGGACGCTAAGCGACTCCACTGTGAAATTTTCCAGTTTTTCTTTTGAATTTCCCAAAAAGATTTCAGGTTTTTTCGCTTCTTTTTTTTGTGGTACTTTCCCCAGAAACAGCAATACATAGAATTCACAGTAAGTTTAGAAAAATACAAAATACTCGTTGAGTTTTTATGAATGAAAGTATTAGAAAAAAGCGGGAGCTGGCTCACCTAATTTTTTGGCCGTGTACTAACCATAAAGTAGCAGCTTTTATAGATGAAAGAATGTCTGAAAGGAAAGCGATGCATCTAAGGTATACGAGAAACGGTCAATATAATTTATAAACTATCTTCTGTAAGATAAAATATCGAGAAATCAATACAGATAAATCGTTATGTATCCTAAAAAGTATTATAAATCCCGTTTTAAATAAATAGAAAAGATAAGAAATTTTTTAATGAATTTGCAAACAAAAGTACTTGTCATTTTTTCTGAGCGTAACGGTTTACTTTTAAAAAATAATGCTCGCATAACTTAAAATGCTTAAGAAACTAATTATATCATTTGTAAATAGTTACATCATTAGTAAGTAAGTCAATCGGCCTTCATTAGCCTCACTGATCTCTATAATAACTGGATAGCGCATCTCTAATATCAAAATTCACGCCAAAATCGCCATATTGGAAAGCCCCAGAACAATGAAATCTGATATGTGCGATAAAGCGATAAGCCGAAAAACAGAACTTAAAGCTTACGGGATTAAAATTTTTGGGGCTTTCCAATATGGCGATTTTGGCGTCAAAAAATAAGAAGTTTTGCTCTGAGTTGCGCTATCCAGTTATTATAGAGATCAGTGATTAGCCTTAGTTGATTTAGGCTCTCTTATCCAAGTATGAATCATTCTTTGAGTCTTAATTCATAGATATAAATGACACTTGATTCAAGATGAAAAGTTTAAAACGAGTCACTGTTTCTGATTGTTCATGATGTCTGTCGTTATCCGGACATTATTATTAAAATTTATACTTTTTTTTTTCCAAACGTCAACTGGAACTTCGAAAAATTCCTGAAAGCTGCTTCATTTTCTGCGTCATTATACTTTCCAGATCTTTGAGATTTTAGTTAATAATCTCATAAAAGTCTGCAATCAGCAAAAACTTAGAGACTTGAAGCTGCATATCAAAGTTACTTTGGCATTAAACTTGGTGACCAGGATAAAAGTTGGGTCCTTCATATATTCTGCACAACATGTCATTCTGGGTCAACACAATCAAAAGCTTGGAACATAAGTTAAGCTTTTTTTAAAAACTCTTGTTAACTTTAGGTTCTACATCATTTATATATTTTTTATCTTTTTTTACATAAAAAAAATTTAAAGATTTGGCATAAAAACATGAAATTTTTTCATTCCGAATTGTAAAATGTACTTCCAAAAGAGAAGTGTTCCGGGGTGAAAAATATAAAATTCAGACTAACCGGCATCAGGAAGTGCAATTGGAAATAAATTAACATGTTTGCTACAATTCATATCGAAATCAGCTAAAAAGTTGAATGACTGGAGACCTTTTTAAAGAATGTGCAAAGAAGCTCCAGTCTTCTTTTCGTGCTCAGGACAGGAAAGCAATGATTTTGGTCAATAACTACCCTTCCCATCAACGCATTGAAAGGCTAAGCAACATCAATCTAACTCCCCCCGCCCCTAACACCACATCTGTTCTTCAGTCCTTGGATCAAGACGTAAAACGAAGCCTTAAAACTTGTTACCGTCAAAAAATTGTGCGCCTGGTGTATCAAGGCTGTCGACAAAAACCCCTCGTCGAAAGTTTCTATCCTTCAAGCAAAGGAAGGTGCTGTTTCTGGTTAGAATGCTGTGTCAAAGGAGTCTGTTGTGAATTGTTTCAAAAAATCTGGTATCAGCCAATCAAACCAGTAGATGGCAAAAGCTGATGATGATATCCGCTCAAATCTTTGAAAGCGCTTAATCTTTTTTGAGAATCAGATCATAGTGTCGTCCAATTGCAATCTAGTACCACCTATCCTCCAGCTACTGATGCTGAAATTATTGCTCAGACTTTAGCATCAGTAGCTAGTGAACAGGTGGTAACTAATTTTGAAAATCATAATGATAATGAAGTTGAGGATTACGTTAACGATGATATAATGTTGAAGCAACATCACGACCACCTGATATTCTATTATAAGTTGCTTTTGAAACACTTCAAAATGCTTCGCTATACTGTCCAAAATGTAGAAATGAAACACAACTTATAGTACTGAAACTTGAAAAAATCAATACTTTAAAGCAGAGCCACATTACAGATTTTTTCCAAAAGCTGTAGCCTTATCAGTATTGGTTTTAGTCAGATAGAAAATATAGTGTTTTAACTTTTTAACGTTCCTCTAAGATTTCGATTAATACTGGAAGCGCTCAAAACTAAGCTTTATGATTCTCTAGTACGAAGATAGCTATCGCAGAGGAACTAGTACTGCTGAGGATAATTTCGATTTAGCTTAAGCGTTTTTTTTTCCGTTATTAAGGAATAATAACGAATAAAGTAAAAAAAACCTTTATATCAGCCATTTGGTATTTATTGAATATATATGTTTAGACAAATAAGTTTCCAGAAAATGGCTTGCGATACCTCACATACCTTTTAATATTTTGTTTTAACCCTTCAAGAAATTACTCTGAATTGATACTTGATATTAAATCCGTTGAACTTACTTTTTTGAATATTCGATATTAAATCCGTTGAACTTACTTTTTTGAATAAAATGTTTTGCATGAATATAAACTTGTCACACCGAAAAACTTTCGTTGTTTTAAACGCGTTCTATTTTAATAAATGTCAGAAAATTCAATTTAGCTTAACCCCGCTGATGAACCATGAGAAAATAATCCCCACTATGGTACCAAGAGGGCTCATAATTTTTCATTAAAATGAACATATTGGCTGTTCAGAACAATCTAGTTTTGTTCTATTATCACTTCAGAACACAATTATGAAATGAAACGTAACTTTAATCTGATTTATTTGTCATCATGAAACAAACTGAAATTTTTTATCAAAATGTCTTGCTAATAACTAAGATTATTCAAACTTATTAAGAAAAAAAAGCGCAATAAAAAGTGCAATTGTGTGGATTTTAGTAAAAACATAATGACAACGGCTGATCTGGCATTAAATTTATCCCTTGCATTCACTGCACATCATTGTGCCACGTTCTTCACAAATGAATTTCTTGAAGTCTTTACAAACCACTTTCGTCTTTTTGTCCTTCAATCGAGGACAAACATAGCACCATTTGTGCTGTCCTGTAACACTACTGGCGGCACTTGAAACGTTTAATGATACCTGCAAAACTCCACAGTTGCGGATGATTTACTTGAATTCATTTGACGTTTGATGCACATCCGATCGCTGACTCTTATATGAAGTAATCAGTGCAACTGCGACATTCAAAAACATGCTGCGTTTGTGCAACGTCTTGGTTGCGTAATTCGGTACATTTTTAATAAAAATAACTTATGCATTCACTGCAGCGCTGTCACTCATTTCGTAAAAGACATTCATTGCCACCAATTTATTTTCTTTAGCAGTGCTGTACAAGCTGTACATTTGATCATGACTACCACGCCTATTTTTTAGCTATTGTAGAAGGCATTCATTTATTCTTTTCCGGTTCCTTCGTCCATCTTTTCTTTGTGATACACAATGGACAGAAACACAACTCTCTTTTTCTCTTACTGACACAACGGACAGCAATTTCAAGTCTTTTGCATGATCAAAAGCATACTGAATTGGTCCTATATTGGCTTCAGGACAAATCTCGTCAATTCTTGTGAAATTTAAAGTGAAAATAAGAAAGTGAAATTCAGATTGGGTTTTGAATTTCAGTTTAGGACTTTGAATTTCTTGGTTCATCTGTTTAATGACATCTTGTATCAAAGTATTGTTGAAAAAAACTTGTAATGATTTCAAGGGCATATTTGCAAGACGTCAATCATCCTTTGGTCATGGTTGGCCCTGGCAATTTTTAGGATTGGACTTCGTCAAATAGTTTTTGGCTGTAACAACCACTTACAGCCATCTTTGCCATGAATTTCACAAAAAGTATGATAGTCGTCATCCTCATCGTCGGAGGAATTAGCGTCGCCTGTGTCAGACAGAAATAGCGCTACGTTCGCTGCCTGGAGCATCAATAATGCGACTCTTTCGACTTAGCTCAAATCTCCTTACTAACTACCTTCATTAATAACTACCTTCATTATGGATATTACAAGAAGCATGACCAATGTTTCATCGCAAGTATATCAATATTTCATCACGAGTCTTCACAGTTCGTCTAGCCATTGATTCTTAACAATTGTATTATAAAACATGTAGATAAACAGGAAATATTCAACACAATGTCAGACAACAAAGGTACTCTGGAGTAAGGAGAGTCAAAAACACAGAAAATTAAAAATAACATTGAAGCAAAACTAAAAAAACAGATTCAAAATATCATGAGCATAATCAGAAATACATTACTTGAAAATGCACAGAAGTTCAATGTCTGTGACTGACCAGTTTAGGAAATAATTCATTTTATTCAGCGCTGGGGTCTATATTTCGTCTGGGGTCTATATTAGGTATTTATTTTGAAGCAATTTAGTTTTATATTTCTGCTGAGAGTAGAATATATACCAAGCTAAAAAGCTTTTATACTCTTAATAGTCAATCATAGAGTTGGTGTTGACAATGTTCTATTATCAACTTAAACAACTTTAAACTTGTTTTCAGGGAAATAAACTTGTTCCCCTGTATTGGTTCCAATCTTTATAACATCATGTAAAAGTTTGAATGTAATCAAACTGATTTGTATTATTTATTGATTGCGCTTTGCTCATTGTCATTTTAAACTCTTTTTAAAGTTACTTTTTATTGTGTAAAGGTAGTTTATTAGTTTTAAGTGTTATTTTTGTAGATTTTATTTTATTTAGAGGCTAATTACAATAGATTGACATACATATGTCAATTTTCAGACAAATTTGTCTCAATTAATAATGGGTTTTAAAAAGAACAATTGGTAATAACAATGTTTATGAGTTTTAATGATAATAACAGGTTTTAAAAAAACTTACTGACCCTAAAATGATAAAGAATTTTTAAAATTTTTTTTATCATTTTAGGTTCATTAAGTTTTATTGGAAAATCACTATTAGCAATGACCTGTATTTTGTCTGAACTAAAACCTAATATTTGTTAATTAACTATTTATTTGAAATATTGAATTTATTTGATACTCTTTTGTTATTCTAATTAAAATTTTGAGTAATAGTTGATTTTATCAAAAATATTGTTGCATCAACTACTTGAATGTCGTTTTTATTTCCTTTTTTTTTTTATTATATAAATTTTGCTTTATGATTCTAAAAGTAATTGCAATTTTCAATGACTAGAAATTTTTTTACAACATTTTAAAACTATATAATACCTGATTATTTGTTAGTTCTTAAGAATAAGATGAGTCACTGCCTGTCTATTGACAGCCGTAAATTGAAATTCTACATAACAGGAGAAATTTATGCGTCATGTTTGGAAAAGTGTTACAAAGTTCTTGAAAAAAATGTGTTATTTAACACAGGCAAAACCTGGAATGATTACCTCAGAATGCCTGTGTCTGAATTTCGACATCTATCTGTTAAACGTGCCCGTGCTCTTGCTGAATACCAGCTCACTGAGAATGAAAAAAAGTTAAGCAATTCTTTTATTCGTGATGCAGCCTATGGCGATGCTTATTGTTATTTAGACTATACATTTGGAGCAATTTACTTCATTAACCAATCGGTATGTTTAGTATATTGTCAATATTATCTTTACTAAATGTAATTTTTTAGTATTTTTTAAAAATACAAATTGTTTTGAGAACCATTAACTCTAATCTAGACCATTGAAAATATCTTATCTGCTAAAATGATGTTTGTTTCTCTTTTTCACTGGCACTTTTGTCTCTAAGTCTAAGTGTAATTTTGTCTCTAAATTTAAGTGTAATTTCTCTTTTATCTTAAAAAATCAAATGTTCAACCAAAATCCCTATTACATTTAAGTTGCATAAAAATAGTTATTTGCATATCCAGAACTTAATTCTGAAACAAATTTAATTGGTCAATTTTGTTTTTATTGCATTCTGTCTGCACAGTCTTGTTCAAATGTTTTTCAGTATATTGAAAAAAACTTTGCAAAATAGCCGAAACTGGCCAAGCTTTTTCTTTTTTTGACTATGCCATTTGTATTTTATATAGATGCAATAAAGAGGGTATGAGTTGAGTAAATTAGTAATAGTTTAGGTTCATAAGATTTTAATCAACTTATTGTGGTTACTGTTAAGAAAAACAACTTATGTTTTTAGTTGTTTTCTATGACAATAAGCAATGGATCAGAGAATGCAGATGTTTTGGAGCTTGCTAATAAATCTAAACAAATGCAGGTTTTTATAATATAAAAGTTTTGTCTACTTTAAAAGTATAGTTTGTATATGCAATGTTTATTGTTTATTTTCAGAAAAGAAAAGCGATTATAATTGATTATTTTCTTTTAGATAATAGGGTCATTTGCGCTGACTGAACTAGCTCATGGAACTAACACAAAAGGAATGCGCACAACAGCTACATATGATCCAAGTACAAAAGTAAGTTTAGAATGATTTACTGTGAACAATGAGTTTTGCTCCTTAGCGGGTTTTTAGGTTGTTTTTTGATTTGTGTTTGTAAAGTAATATATTAGAACTTTGAAAATTGACGATTTCTTTAAGATAAAGCATGTTTTAACAATCAGAACTGCTTTTATTAATTTTGTTATGAGGTAAGAATTAAAAAAACAATAACAGTTCAAAAAGATAACAATTCAATTAAAAACACTATCTAATTGATGGTATTAGTTTATTTTTTTGTTATTTGCATTATTAAAGTTTTTCATTAAACAAAGTTCTACTGACCACAAAGCTGACTGGCTTTTAAACAACTATAAAGAACACCACAATATGTAACAATATGTAAGTGTTAATGAACTGTTTTTTTAATAGGAATTTGTGTTAAACTCACCAACATTCCAAGATATAAAATGTTGGTCTGGCAACCTTGGGAATATTGCAACACATGCCATTGTTTTTGCACAGCTTTGCACCTCAGATGGAGTTAAACATGGACTGCACCCTTTTATAGTGCAAGTTAGAGATCTCAACCTGGAACCTTTACCTGGGATTACAGTTGGAGACATGGGCTTAAAACATGGTCTAAATGGACTCAGTAATGGGTATGTTTGATTGATTTCTTATATGGATTGCAACAGCTGTTTCAAAAATCATACTTTATATTAGTTAACTGCACACATTCTTTGTATTTGTTTTATTTAACAAAGTTTCTTGGTTCCTTCTTCAACCGTTTTTTTTTTCTTTTTTGATTATCAAGATGATGGATATCAAGGAGATTTTTTCTTCTAAGTTGCTTGCTTACATGGCTTTTGTATAATTATTCATCAGCTCTTGTAACCTTCTCAGAGAGCTTTATGTAAGACTGGATCTAAGCAAAAATAGGACTGGACTTAATCAGAAGTAGTAAAATGAGTGCCTCTGCAAGCTTTTTTCCAAGTTAAACATTATGCCCAAATATTATAGCTGTATTTTATTACAAAGAACAGATTTCTTGGTTGTGATCTGTGAGTTTGGTAAAAAAATGTATTTGAAAATGTAATAAAGGTTAAGCATGAAATATTTAAAAAATGAAAAATCTAAAATCAGTGATGAAACTTGTGGAAGCTGTTACATGATATGTACCTATCAAGTATAAAACAAATTAGTATTAGTGTAACATCTTGAGGTTCCCTATTTGAGAGCACCATTGTAATATAAATCACTAGGTTGAATGTGAGTTAAATAACAAGTGTGTTTGATGTGCAAAAATAGTACAACAAAATTACCTGAGAAAACTCCTTAGTTCTTATTAAAACTACTTTAACAAGAATGATATTAGAAAAAAAAGAATACGAGAATAATATTAGAAAAAAATTTTTTTTTAATGTTTTACATTTTATATTTTATGTTAATTAGATTGAAAGATTTCTTTTTTTTTCAAGCTACTTGTTACTGAACAACGTACGAGTTCCAAGTACAGCATTGTTAAGCAAACTGGGAGGAGTTTCAGTTGAAGGAAAATACATCAGCTCTTTTGAAGATAAAAGCAAGCACTTTAAAGCTGTCTTGGCTTCTCTTCCTAGTGGTCGAATTGATATCACAAGACTTGCCATTTTAAATTTGATAAATGCCATGACAATAGCTGTGCGTTATTCTGCGTGTCGTAAACAATTTGGACCTTCAGAAGAAGGAGAGGAATTACCAGTTATTGAATACCAAATGCAAGTAAGATAACGATATTTTTCTATTTTCTAGCTTGTTCTAAATATAATTTATTTTTTTAGTTTTTTATTTTTATTTGAAAAAGCTGTAAAAAACAATAACCAGAGAAATAGGTAATTAATAGCTAACCTAATACAGACAATATTTAATAAAATTAAATCCATTTAAATAATTTTTAATTTAAATTCTTTCCAATATAAATAAAAGATCACAGGTTTAAACCCTTAACTTAAATGTCGTAAAAAGAAATCAACTTCCTGAAACCTTTTGTCATTGTGTCTATATACTAAAATATACTAAAATGTAATCTCTTTTATAATCTCCAAAATTCTAATTCATCACCAGGTTTCATCAGAGTTTAATGGTATGAACTCTCAACTTTAATTAAAGTGGTGTCACTGTAATTTTAAGATATTGTAAGCAAGTGTTATATTTTTATGGTTTTATTTGATATTTAAAAAATTTTTCAAAAATAGTATATTTATAAAATATCACTTTTTTAAACACATCATTTTTACAAACACATATTTATAAGCTCATCATATTTTAGATTAGATTTACACATGAAACATCTTCTGTAATTAATTAAAGGTGAGTATTCATAAGGGTGGTGTGAAAAAATAAAAGTATGATTTGTTAAATGCAATAGCTATAAAAACTTGCATTTCATGGTACTGAAAAATATTGCAAAATTTTTCATACTTATTTTAATATTTAGAAGTGCCCCAAGCATGCTCTTTATTTTGCATCTTAATGTACACAAATATGGCTGTCTGACATTTTATTTAATCATTTCTGTTAAATCTATGTTGTGATTTTATTTTATAAGTCATTGTCAGGTGTTGTTTGAAAATAAGCTGAACATGTTTGCATGAAACTTACTTGAAAACTATGTACAGTGATTTAAAATTCCTTTAATTTATTTATAACTGTAGTATAGAGCTGTTGCAGTTTAAACTAGTTCCAGCTATTTTGTTTGCCAATTGCGAATATACCTGTAGATCTGTCAGTCTGCACTGTTTAATAAAGTATGAATAATAGATGTAGGTGCAAAATTATATTCAGAGAACTATTATTTTATTTTTCATTGATTCCCATGAAAGGATGTCACTGTCAAAAAATCTGCACTACAAACCACCACAAATGTCCAGTTTTTGGTCACCCTTGTGAATTGCCTAAAAAATTTTTCCTAGCATACATGGATTTAATGAAATGTTACAATCACATTAAGCAAAACATGGCAGCAGAAAAAGCATAAGAGCCTACTGTAAGCGAAGCAGCTGAAATTGTTGCATCTGATATCCAGGCTGTGTGGAAAAGAGCCTCTATTCCTGTTGTTTCACATACTAGAATTCTGAAGCTAATGATGTACTCATGATGAGCTTAGAAAGCTGATGAAACCATACAAAGGAAGGAAAACCAATAAGAGATATATGTTTAAGCTTCAGGCATATGCAGACAAAAACAAACAATTTTGTTTCACATTGCTGTATGCAAGTGTTCCCATTGAATATACAAGTGTGCAAAGGAGCATAAAGTGATGCCAGCTGTAAAAGTTGTTCAACATTGCTGTATGCAAGTGTTCCCATTGAAATTACAAGTGTGCAAAGGAGCATAAAATGATACCAGCTGATGAGCAGAACTTTTTGCAGGATTAACGAACTGCTAGACTGATGTTCATTGGCAGTATGGATGAGGTTACCTCAGCTAAGTTAAAGAAATGTTTTGGCTGAAAAATGGCAGAAAATGTATGAGTCAAAAGAAAATTTGATCTGTGTGATCAGCAATATAATTTAGAAGGTTTAGAAAACATAATGTCATCAGATATTGGCAGTGTTGGAAAAAGACAATAAATCAAATGAATTTGCTGAAGTAAAGAATGTGCAGACACCTACTTCATCAACTAGCACCAGACAAATCAGAAAAAGATTACCAAAATTGGAAAAAATGTGTAATTGGTTTGGTATATCAGATAGATATTTGATGAATCAGGCCTGCTGGAGCAGCATTAGCTACTTCTGTGCTGGAGGATTTTGGTGCTGTTTTGCAAACTGAGCTAACACATATAATTGATTGTTATTAACTGCAGCGGGAGTGTAAGTTTACCAGAGACTGTCTTTTGAAAGTAGATGGTTCAATAGAAACTATGTACTTTGATCGACAGAAGGATAACACTCTGTAACTTGAGAAAAAAGAAACATGATGGTACTAAAAAACTGTAAATGAAAAGCACATAACTCTAATTTGTGAACCCAGTGGGAAATTTTTTTCAGCTTTGCCAAACTGTGAGCTTGAGCCCGTGTGCAAGTTTGAAGCTATTAGCTGTGGACTTCCCAAAGTGATAATCCAGAACTTAAGCAATGACCAAAGGTGTTTGTATGAGATGTGTTGCAGTGTAAGCAATTGAAATTGCTCTGAAGGTCTTGCTAGATCCAGGGAAGATGTCTCACTCACGTTGACTGACAATAGCAAATTTAATTCTTCGTCTTTATGTTTCCACAAAAAAGCTTGAGCAAAGTTTGTAGCTATTGGCCAAACTCATAGTGCAAGTGTATGCTTCTGTGTGATTTGCTATCAAAATCACTCTCAGTTGCAAAAGTGGTACTAAATATGTTTGGCTCACTATTAATCTATCTCATGCCCTGCCACAAGAAGTCAGGGCAGTCATTGATCCTGTAATTTAAAGGAATGTCTACTTTGCCCACTCTAAAAGTCTGCCACTGGCAATGGCATTTCATGAACAAGATCATGTATGACAATTTGCACTTTGTCAAATCCTAAAAGCTTGTCAGCAGCAGAGAACTGATGTTAGAAAGTTTGTCATCACACAGATTAACTTTGAAGCAGCAGATTATACTGAAATCATCAGTTGGATTGATGTTGAAGTAACCGAACCACCTATATTGTCACAGATTCCAACAAATCAAATATCAGGCCAATAATTTTTAACCAATAATGCTTTGTTGCCACTTATTAATGTACTATGTCACACTCAGGCTGTGGAAAGACATGTGAAACTCATCTCAGAAGCATCACAGTCAGTGTGTGGTGAGAGAGCTTATATTGGATTCAAGAACAGGATTGCATCACAAGAACAGATGAACACTTCTAACAATAAGAAAGACTGTTGTTGTGATTAGTTGCTGATAATACTGACAGAAAAAGCAAAAATAAATCTTTGTACCTAACAGTCACTCTAACCACATCACTGTTTATGATTTGGTTATTGTTAATTTGGTCTGGAAGAAATCACTGTAGTATTTGTGGTATTAAATGGTGTAAAAATGCTATTATAGTGTAAATTGGTATTTAATGACAAACACACCTATAACACAACTTTTTATGACTATTACAAGACTAATTTTCGCAAAAACATTTTTTCCTATACTTTTCACACCACCCTATTAAGCAAGGTGTAGCAGTGATTCGTGGACTGATTTTTGGCTAAGTTTTGTGATGTATATAAAAAACCTCTAAAATTCATTTTTGTTTGCTAATTTTCAATTAACATTACAGATTTGAATAAAGTTTGTGAATAAAAAATATTTTAGTTTTACAATTGAAGCCATAAGGACTGAAGTTTTAAATTTGGTTCACATTGGTTTGCCTGTAAGTGAAAAAAATGTTGATAACAGGTTTTCTGAAAAACTTAAAAAACGTATTTGAAAAGAGTTCTACTATATCCATCAGAAAGACAGCAAAATTATTCAATGTTGATGAGAAGACAGTCAAAGGAACTCTTAGAACACTCGGAAAAGTCAATGTGGCCCAACCTACATACCAACTTTTGATAGAAAGGCTAAAAATTTTATGATTAGAGCAATCAAAGAAGCTTCTGAATCAGCTAAAAAGCCATGCTTCATCAACAGTCAAAATTTTCTTAGATGAAAATCTTTTTAGTGTTGACTGTGTGATTGATAAGTGAAATGACAGATTCATAGTGCAAAAATATTACAAATCACTACCTGTGTGTCATACCAAGCACCCTCAGTCCATCATGGTGCTAGGAATCATCACTTCTAATGGAGAGAAACATCCACTAATCTACATCAAAAAGAAAGAAAGTTACCTCTTATGTGTATATCAGCTTACTAAAATGTTATGTGGCACCATGGCTGAAGAAGACATTTGCAGAAAACAGTTACATCTTTAAACAGGATAATGTACCCTTTTATGGGTCCAAATAAACCCCAAAATATCTTCAGGACAATGACTAACTTCTGGCCTAAACATTTTTGGCCACCATCCAGTCCTAACCTGAATCCTCTTGACTACAGTGTGTGGAGCATAGTTGAGAATAAGGGTTGCAAAAAGGTTCTCTCAAGTGTAAAGTCAGTAAAGTTATCTATTACCTGTACTTGGATTCAATATCAAGGGACTATACAATCAGCATCTGCCAATCCTTCCTTCCTAGACTTGAGGCAGTAATCAAAAAATAGGAGACCTAATTGAATGTTAAGATGGGAAAAGCATTTATCTTCAACTTTTCTTTTATTAATATCCCGTGAATATATTTTTTTAGTACCTTACAAATTCATTTTGAAAAAGTTTGTGAATTGCTGCCACACCCTGTATAGCAGTTTGACACTAAATCACTCTTTTGAACTTTTTGTTGCTTTTTTTTTAAATTTTTTTTTTTTAATAATAAACTACAAAAATATCAACAAAAAACATCATAAAAATTATTATTTTTCACATTTCAAGTTTGAAATTTATCTTTTTTTCTTGTTGCATTTTATTTGCTGTTTTTGTTTTTTTAAGCAATGGCGTCTGTTCCCATATCTTGCATCAACTTTTGTTTGGAAATCATTTAGCTTATGGTTACTTACAGAATATAACCTAAAATTACTTGGGGATTCATCAAACATCAAAGCAGATGCTGATTATGAGGTAAATGTTTGATCAATTATATGTTGAATGTTCATGAGATTGTTTGCTTTTAAAGTTTATGCCTTTTACAAGATTGTTATGATTGTGAAAAGTTTTTTGACATTTCATCTTCAACAAAATCTTAAAGATTGCTATTATAAAAGAAATTCATGCGTTGTCATGCTCTTCTAAACCTGTGACATCGTGGTTAGCTCAGCAAGGCATACAAGAAGCTCGAGAAGCTTGTGGTGGACATGGATATCTTGCTGGTTTGTTTGCTTTTTTTATTGTTTGCATTTTTTAAAATCTTATTACCTGGTTATTGTTTATAATATTATTATTATGTATTATATAAAAGTTTATAATTTCTAAAGCACAATATTAGTTCAGATAATAATAACAAGTTCAAATAATAATAACAAGTTCAGATAATAGTAACAAGCAAAGGAATTTTAAACAAAGTCATATTAAAAATGCATTAAAGCAGAAAACTATTTAAAGCAGTAGAAAGTCAGATCAGAACTATAGGGTATTATGGGGCAAAGTCAGACATTTCATTTATCTTGATGCTAAAGCTATATTTTTTTCGAAGATAGTTGCAGCCATCTTCTTACACCATTTAGTACAAACAAAGTTGCTGGAGTTAACTAGGAAAGAAAATAATGAAAAGTGGCCCAACCTTTTTTATGTCTTGGCTATGTAATAATTACTATTTTCCAAGCATTGTTGTCATGTTTATTTGTTGTTGGTATTGATGACAAAGTGTTGGCTAATGCTTTATGTATAGGTTTGTCTTCTTTGATCTTGAAGTATTTCTGTTTACTCTGCAGACATCCATATTTCATTTATTTGAGAAAATCATAAAAAAGCAGGTAATCTAGATGTAGTGCAGGGCAAATTAAAACTTTTTTTTTTTAATTCCTAGCTGATATTTAAGATGTTTATTTGCTGTATAAGACATAAATATGTTTATTTATATTTTATCTCATATGTTTATTTACTGATGTAAGCCTGTGGACAATAGTGTTGCTATTCTATGTATTGAAGTCCTAATTAGATATCTTATTTAAAAAACAATACAATCTTTCACATATATGTTGAATACTGTAATTTTACACTTAAAAAAGCTTAAAATATACAGTAGCGTGCAAAAGTTTATAAACAGCTAAAAGTTTCTATATATTTCATCATAACTTTTTGCCTGAAAATGAATGGAAATTTTAAAGTGATTACATAGTATAATTTACTCAAAAAAATGAAAATTTGTTACGGAAGGAAGAAATTCAAATTTTATTGAAAACATGATTGTGCAAAAGTTTATAAACAGTCCCAGGCCCCATTAAAAAAATCAGTTTCATTAAGAAAAAGATATTAGTATCAAAATTAATTTACTGGAGATAATATTTAACTTAAATTTAATTTAAAAAGCAATGGGAAAGTCTAA
Source organism: Hydra viridissima (assembly GCF_058129835.1). Taxonomy (NCBI): domain Eukaryota; kingdom Metazoa; phylum Cnidaria; class Hydrozoa; order Anthoathecata; family Hydridae; genus Hydra; species Hydra viridissima. The sequence goes on along the minus strand of NW_028324311.1, from coordinate 12,791,720 downwards.
AGAATTGTCACTAGAAAAGAAAAATTTAATAATATGTGCTGTAGAGAAGATTCCTTATGAGCAAATTTCTGAGCTTTATGTTGTGGCTAAATCAATAATTACCATACTAGTTAAGAGATATCGAGATTGTAAAACACTTGAAAACAAGCATCGTCTAGGAAGGCCAAAGATAGCTACAGAATATCATAAGAGTTTTGGTAAGACAATCAAAACAAGATCCCCCAGAAGTGCTGTTGAATTAAATGGTATTTTGAGCAAGAATTATATTGTTAAGTGCAGCGTAGATTCTACAAAATGTGGCCTGTGTCAGCATGACTTGTTTGGTTGTCGTCCTGGCAAGAAACCTTTAATATTACCAAATAATCGCTTAGCACAGATGGAATTTGCAAAAGATCATTTGAATTGGACTTCAAAAGAATGGTCAAAAGTCTTATTTAGTGACAAATCAAAGTTTCGCATGTTTGATAGCGATGGTATCAAATACGTAAAATGTCCAAAAGGTAAAAGATTTGCTCCTAAGTATCAAACGTCAACAGATAAATGTGGAGGTGGCAGTATAATGGTTTGGGGATCTTTCAGTCGTGATTCTATTGGTCCACTTCATTGCATTAGTGTTATGCTGCCACATAACAAAATGCCTCGTGGTTGGATTTTGCAGCAAGACAACAATCCATCATGCAAATTCTGTCAAAAATTTTTTAAATTCAAAAAATATTCCACTTTTGGATTGGCCTTCTCAAAGTCCTGATTTAAATCCAATAGAACATCTTTGGGAACATCTTGATCATCAATTGGAGGGTGAAAAACCGACCAATAAAAATGATTTATTCAAAATGCTTTCGGATTGTTGGGCAAATATCCCCATTGATGTGCTTATCAAGTTAGTTGACTCTATGCGTCGTTGTTGTCAAGCAATATTAAAATCTAGAAGCTTTTCAACAAAATACTGAATGTGCTGTAATGAAAAAATGCAGAGGAATTAGAAATAAAATCTCATTTTTGAATTGTTTTCATTTGTTTATAAAAACTTTTACAACTTTTTAAACTTTTTACATTTTCAACAAAATTTGAATTTCTTCCTTCCGTTACAAGTTTTTATTTCTTCCTTCTGTTACAAGTTTCATTTTTTTTGAGTAAATTATACTATGTAATCACTTTAGAAGAACAATTGTCACAAATTTATGACAAAAAAATTACATCACATATTTATGACGAAAAAAATTAGAAAATTTTAGCTGTTTACAAACTTTTGCATGCTACTGTATATATAGTCTATATTATAGATACTAAATGTTTATTCTATTTTTAAAGAAAGAATTTCCTGTACATTTAATATTATGATTTCTATGTAGATCATGAATCTCAGAAGAATTGCTTTAGCTAAAAAATTATAAATCAAAGATTGATTACCATTTAGAACCATGCGTATTAACATCAGCTAACACTGTGGATGCATAATATATGGTGTAGCTTTTCTTAGGCTTATCCCATATTGCAGTGCATTTTGCCAAGCAAAGTCTAAAATTGCAAGCATATTGTTTATTGTAGATTCTATTTTCTTAGCAGTTATTTAGTTTATGTAAATGATTAAGTTGATTGTTTGAAACAATGCCAAATTCTTTTTTAAAAAAACCAATCAATTTAGTTCATCAATGGGATAACCACTCTTAACCTTTTTTTTAAACCAAATGATTCCTACTTAAGACCTACCTAAATAGATGGGGGGCCTATCTAATCAGTGACTGTAAATGCCTAGAAAAAGGTTTAAAAACTGTAGAGCAGTGTTTTTGACATCAAAAATTGTGCTATATGTTGTGAAATGTTCTAGTAACAAGTGAGCCATTTAATCAGAAAAAAAAAGTATTGACAATGACAGAAAATTATAATCAGTATTAGAAATAATTTAAAAATAAATGAGTGAAACCACAACAGCTTCTATTATAGTGGATTATTAATTTGTGAAACCTCAGCAAAAACTATTATAGTCATTACTTTTTTACTGTTCATGTTTTAGTTCTTTTTTTTAGTTAATCGCCTTGGTATTTTACGTGATCAAAATGACCCTAATACTACATATGAAGGAGATAACAACTGCATTTTAATGCAAACAAGCAATTACCTCCTTAATGTCTACAAAGATATAAAAATGGGTAAGTCTACTGGTTTTTATTATAAAATATTCATGATATTCGTTATGTTCTTCTGTCATGTTCTTGTGTCATGTTCTTGTGTCATGTTCTTGTGTCATGTTCTTGTGTCATGTTCTTCTATATAAGCTAGCCATCTTTTTCCTCCATTTCCTCTGTGTAGACACGTTTTTAAAATCTTCCGTTATTATTTAGGCTCAGAAGTGAAATCACCTTGTGGCAGTATAAATTTCTTAAACAACCACCATAAAATACTTCAAAACAGAAGTTCATTCAAATCTCTACATGACATCACTCCTAAAGGTATTTAGAGTATTTTTTTTTTAAAAGTCTTCTAGCTACAACGAATGAATATAGTCAGTTTTATAGAAAAAAAAAAGGACCAGGAAAATTTCATTCACAAGTAAAAAAAGCTACACGAATTCTTTCATACATTTACTCAATAAAGCGATAGGGAAGATAATGCCAGAACATCCTCAATCAAACACAAAAACATTTTCATTAATAAAGAAGTTTGTTTTAGCCTACCCAACCATTTTTTTTTTTTAGTCTTCTAAACCATTTGTGTGTTTTGCTGCAATAAAATTTTGGTTGAAACAAAGCCAAACATTGATTTGTAATTTTTAGGTCAATTTGTATATTTTTTTTCAAAAGTTGACTATGAATGAACAAAAGCACTGAAATAATCAACTGCTATAGAACTTAAATCAAGTTTACGTCATGGAAACCAACTTCTTAAGTTAACAATAGAGAATTTATTTTTGGTTCAAACATGTTTCAGAATATTCTTAATAGTTTTTGCAAAATCAATAAACTTTTTTTACAATCCAAAATCATTTTTGTTCAAGTTTAGTCCTGCCATGTAATTTTGTGTGTTTTCATAAAATGATTGCTTTATTAAGATGTGGAAGACACATTTGATTGGTTAGTTAGTTATCTTGTGGAGCAGAGTGCTTGCAGACTTGAAGCCCAGCTTTCAGTGAGCAAAGTGAGTTTGTTGTTCAAGTTGTAAAACAGAGACTTTTTTTAAAATTAAAGTTAAGAAGAACGTTTTTTTAAACTATGAGAAAATATGTTTTTTGTTTTGTTTTGTTAAAAGGACGAGTTTACTGCTAAAAACAACTCACAAGTCTATTACTGTAGGTCACTTGCAATAGCATTCATCGAGGTACGTTTAAATTTTTGCCATAGTTATATTCTGCACATCTTTATATAATACTCGATGTTTATTCTTTATGAGTGATTTAAATTAAATAAATGCTTGAATATTTTGCATCTAGTACTATTTGCAGGCTGTTTCAGGAAGCGCGTGCGATCGCACGCCTTGTTTGTCCACGCACACCGTATTTGCTTTAGACAAAACGACTGCGTTATTATTATATTATGACTGTTTTAATAGTTAGCGCAAAATAAAGTTTAACGAAAATAACGGAAAAAAAGTAACTAAAAAAAGGAAACAAAATCTGTACTGTATTTGTGTAACATATAACATATATGTGTATTCGTAATAGAATATTTAAATAAAATGACAAAGTTAAAAATTTATTTAAAAAAAAGATTATAACTGTTTCACGAACTTTTTTTGTTTCCTTTTCTTAGTACAGTTTTCTTTGTAGATAAGTTGAGCTTTTTGCCGTGAATTATATTTATATTAAGACTGTCAAACGGCCACGGTCATTTTGTCTAAAATTATTACTATGTGCTTGGACAAATAGGGCGTGCAATCGCACGCGCTTCCTGAATAGTGATCGACCGGATCAGATATTTTGCCGGAACCGGAACCAAACCGGTAATAGATTCTAAATATTCCTAACCGGAACCGGAACCGAAAATAAATCCAAACCGGAACAGGAACCGAAACCGGAACCGAAAATAAGTAATATATATTTAAAAAGTTAGTTCTAATTTAAACAAAAATTAATGTAGTAAAAATAACTAAAATTTTACATTTTTTTTTAAAGTTTTTCCGAAACCCAAGGCATAGAGAAGCAGTTAGACAATCCCAAAAAATCATTTAACACCTAAATGATTTTTTGGATTGTCAAAATGCACATTAATCGTTTTCCCCTGTTCGAAGTTGCGCAATAATTTTTACAATGTGCGAAAAAGATGAGCTGCAGGAGCCAAATTCATCTTTAGGAGGTTAAAAATTGTCCATTTGGATCATGACAATATGTTTAAGAAAATGAGCTGGTAAGAATCAGAATGGTGTAACTTCAGCTCAAATAATAGCGATAAAAACATTACAAGATATGAATATTAATTTAAAGTTAATTTAAACAAGAAAATTAATTAGTTTTCAAACAAAGCCAAATTTTATTAACATTAATTCTCAAGCTTAACAACTATTTTAAAATTTTTTTTAATCGTTTTTATCAAAATGATCATAACGGTATTATGCTAAATAAAGCTTTATAATATATATTTTCGGTAGCATTTTGAATCGGAAATCCGGCCGGAACCGAAATCGTAAATATACCCGGCACAGGAACCGGAATTTCGGTTCCGGTCGTAATTTTGGCCGGAAACCGAATCCGAACCGAATTCCGGTCGATCACTTTTCCTGAAACAGCCTAATTTTTATATTTATTGCATGATGTTGCATTTATTATAGAGATATGCAATAAATATATTTGGAAGTGCAAAAGCGTTCGCTGTGAGTTGCCCGCTAGAGTTTAGAGAGCCTTTAAAGAATGTGTATATGTTGTATGGCCTATGGGTAATAGAGAAAAACCTGCCCATTCTTTTTCAAGGTAGGTTTTATTAAGATAGTGTTAAGATTTCCCCTGGCAAATATCACCGTTAGAACGCTAGTAATAAAACTATTTTCCAAACTTTTTTCAGGTGGCTACTTGAGTGATCCTAAGCATGCAGAGTTGATCAGGGAAGGTGTATTGCACTACTGCTCATTGGTACCATTTTTTTTTTATTTTTATTTAATCAACAAAAAACATTAAGTTTTTCCCGAATGTTAAAGAAAATTGTTTTCATTTTTTCGACCTATTTTGAAAAAGTAACTCGAGTTCAATTACTTTTTAAAAATAAGGTTTTTAAAAAAAGATCCGATAACAAAGTGACGATGTTTATGCATGAGTTGATGTCTGGTTATCCATAAATATAAGCATTTAAGTACCTCTCTTGTGTCAGATAAAACCATGTGCACTGTCATTGGTTGACGCGCTTGCTCCTCCAGATTGGGTTTTGAATTCTCCTATCGGACATAGCAATTTGCAGGTATTTAACTGTTCTCGCTCGTATTTAATTTTTTTGTTACTATTTTTTTGAAAGGTCTTTTTAAATGCTAATATTTAAATGTTATTGTTTTGAGAGCATTCGGTATTTTTCTTGCAGCCTTTAAAAAATTTGTATGACGTGATGGTGACTCCTGAATCACAAATGCGTCCCAACTGGTGGAAGGAGGTAGTAGAAGGTGTCGATATTGGTTCAAAAGCTCATCTCATTTCCAGCAAGCTATAAAACAAAGAGAGCGGTAAAAGAGCTCGTATTTAATTTTTTTTTTTTTTACTATTTTTTTTGAAAGGTCTTTTTAAATGCAAAATTTAGGGGAGAGGGGGGCAGCTTTAAACATTTTTTAAACTTTTTTTTATAAATCATCATTTTAATTATTCTAACCACTTTTTTTCTTCTGAATAAAAAAAAGTCAAAACAATGATTAAGAAATAAAACTGCAGTGTTTTAATAAATTCTGAGCTAAAAATTAAGTCAGAATTCCTATTTCTTTAACATGCGCGAAAATGTTCAAAATTGCCCCAACCTAAGTAGCTTTGAACACACCCGGGGCAGCTTTGAATTATCTCTGACAAAAGGAAATAACTAGAGATTATATATATATTTTTTAAAAAATAGAGCTTTGATTTACTTTTAAATTTCATTAAGTTTAAGTTTCTAATAATTAAAATCTTTTCTTTTTTTTTTATACATTCTTATCTTATAATCTAAAAAGTTGATCAAACAAAAGCTATATAAAGCTATTTTAAGCTGTAAATAGAAGCAACTTAAAAAAAAAAAAAAAAAGCTCAGATAACTAACTAAACTTTAAACTTAAAAAAACCCAATTATCATGGTGTCATGGAAACCGTGCTCTTGGAAATATGAAGACAGTTGGAATGAAATTTCCGATTGCATTTCCTATACCACACATAGTAGTAATTAGTTGTCCACGTTTAGCTGAGACACTCTGTCCTACTTATTTTGTTTCACGTGATGCTATAACATGGCGTGCTTGTACTACTGTCATAATACTGGTTTCGTCGATATTATAAATCCTATTAGGAGTGAAATTATATTTTTTTACTTTTTCCTAGTTGTCAAAAAACTGAATTACATTGTGCTAATTGAAACTTGTTGAACGAGACAAACTTGTATTTTCAGGTTTTCTAAGTGAAAGTTCTTGGTTAAGTTTAATGAAGTCCTTCAACCACTCTATACCAGCTTGTTTATTTTCAATCCATTTACTTAGGCATTTGGAAAGTTTCATAGCATAATGAAATACTAATTCTTATGCTTGTTTATATGTTAAGCCATAATTCGTTTTTTGAGCTTTTTATTAGGTAGTCTTAACATTATTTTCTTATTTTCAATATTTAGTTGTCAAATCAAGTTTGGTCTTAGATAACAAATTTTTATACTTCTTTATTCTGTTATGTAAAATATTAGGTTTTATAACAACAGGTGACAGCTGCGAAGGTAAATATTATCTTCACAAAAATATTTAGTTTTATTAAGTTTAAATACAAAAACGCTTCAAAAATGTATTTGTTCAAAGCTGCCCCCCCCTCTCCCCTAAATGTTATTGTCTTGAGAGCATTCGACATTTCTCTTGCAGCCTTTAAAAAATTTGTACGACGTGATGGTGACTCCTGAGTCATAAATGCGTCCCAACTGGTGGAAAGAGGTAGTAGATGGTGATTCAAAAACGCATCTCATTTCCAGCACACTATAAAACATAGTGCGTGATAAGTCTTAGGTGGTATTGAGGTCATAAGTTAATTTTTTTATGTTTATATACATATATATATATATATATATATATATATATATAAAAGATCTTTTTAAAAATAAGTTTGTTAAAAATCACGTGGTTTTTAAAATATTTAAAGTTTGTTAGAAATTTCATTTGTAATTGTTTTGCTTTTAATACTGAAGAATTGTTGAAAAAGTTTTTATTATGTAATATTTGATATATTGGCTATGATTCCTTTTAATAATATTTTTATAGAATAAGAATCTACTATTTTTCACGTTTGTGAACCCGAACGAAAGGCCAATCCCGAGATGTTGTTTGATAAGAATAAAATAGCGGCCCATTGTGAGCCAAAGAAACAGCCAAATTTCAACGTCGTGGCTTTTGAATGTAAGAGTAATTTATCTTGTAGCTATAGAAAGGTGTGTTTTTAAAATTGAAAGAAAGGAAAAGCGTCATAATTTGAGAAGAAATGTTGAAAGTTTCTGGAAGAGGTTTATTCTGTCCGTCTATCTGCTTTGAAACCATTTGATAATGAAAGTAGGCCGTTTATAAGGTAGGTTTTAAAAAACTTGTGGCCGAGATAACATCTAACAACGTGTAGCATTTGTTCTATTCTTTTTATTGATGCCTACAATCTATAGTGTGCTATGTTTTGTGTCAAAAAAAAAAAAAAAAAAAAAAAAAAAAATTTTAAACAAAAAGTAATTTTTTAACATTCTAAAATTGTTATTTGTATCGCTCATCAGTAGAAAACAGAGTATTTTTTTTCCTCTCAGGTATTCATTATTTTTTAAGTATTTACAAGTCTAGTACTAATTTCAGGGAAAAAAGAAACCCTCCACCCCTATCAATCCAAATCTTTTTAAGACGATCAGTGTTTTTTTGAAATTTGATTAATTAGCTCAGATATGTACAGTAGACCAAACACTTCGTCTGATTTTCCACTGAATATCTGTAACTTCAAAGAAACCATCTTTAATTTTGTCTTCAAAATAAAAGTTTTTCTCTCAGGTTCAAAATGATATCTTCCTTTCAGCTACTAAAAACACTACAAGCAGCTTCTGCTTGGGTGTCACCAAACTCTAGAATTTTTTATGCTTGTGACTTATTGGCATTTTGGTTACAGGAAAAAGGACCCACAGGATTTGATTTCCTTGGGATGTTCAATCTCAAAAAGTTGTGAACCTTCGGCTGCAATTTGAACTGAATCACTACATATTCCATATATACTCATATATTCTATATCATACTGATATATTCCATATCAAAAATCTTCTGTTTTAGGATTGAGTACAAAAGAGTTCTGCAGCTCTGTCATCTAAAAAATATTTTAAAAGTAAAAAGTTATACTATTGATTAACAGTTCTTAATAACAATATTCGTTTTCTTGTTTTTATGACATAGCATGACGTTGTACATTGCAATATTACTGACCTAAGAATATCTCTTCGCATAGAGATAATGCAGGGATGTGATAAACCTTTTTTTCAACTGTGCATAAGCATCTCTAGCACACTGATGCAGGTAGAGGGGGTGGTAAAATTGTTTCCTTCAAAATAAGATACTTCTGCCACGTGAACAGACACCGGTAGGATAATTGTAATCAGCTAGTTCCAAGTTTGGGATGTAATACTTTTAAAGTGCTCTAACGGTGGGTCTTGTCATGGTGATTTCTCTAATTAATCTTTCTCAAGGCAACTAATACACAACTTTCTTCGGTTTTCTTTGTGTAAAAGGCTACAGATAAGCGTGTTGTTGAATTGTCCGTTAAAGTACACACATAAGCAGAACTTGGCAGTTTTTGGGGATTTCTACTTAATTTTAATTTTTTTTTTCATAATAAAAGAGTATGTAACATGTTCGCAAGTAAAGTTATGATTTTACATTTGAAATCTCTCTTCTATGAGAACATATTAGGTTCGAGGGGGGGGGGAACCACTTTGTTTTCTACATAAAAAACTTTTCTTTGATCTCGATAATTTATAGATGTTACTTTCTTACTTTTAAGGTCAGCACGATTTTGAAAAGGTATGCATTAATCTGGGCACATTTTTTTCCGCTTGGGATCTTCAAGGGTGTCTTTAGAGAAACGTGAAATCTTAACTTCTTTATTTTCTGGGTTTATGACAAAAAAAATATTTTTTCAAGTTTAGTCCTGTGGTTACAAATTAAAGTTTAATGTTCTAAATACCAAAACCAGGTTGGTTAAAATGGTCTTAAGAAAATCATTCCGCATGAATCCATTTCAGTTTTTAATACGTACCCAAAATATTAAAAATGTGTATTTAAATTTAAAAAAGTCTTTGAAGTTTTAATATATCATAAAAATTACTTGCTATACTATCTCCATAACTTTTAAGAAAAAATATTATGAGAACTTTATTTAAAAATCTTAGTCATTGCCTATAAAGTAAAAACTTCATCAGTTTCTACTGCTTTTTTGTCATGTTTGCCGCAAGGAACAACTACAAAAATAAACACTACTTCTCTTAAACGATTTAAATATGTTGTTCTATTTTTAGGATTTGTAGTATATAATATTGTTATTATCATAACTTTTATTGGAAACATGGACGCAAAATCTTGGTGTTGTTGTCACAAGAAGACGAGATCGCAACTCCCACGCAAAAAACATTGGTTGATATACTTTTGAAACATACGAATGATAAAAAAGCAAATATGGCTATGAAAACTGATGAACCCATTTGTCTATAGCTATAAAAAGACTATAGATTTCTTTTTGAGTTATATAGAGCATTTCGTTTCTTTAACAAAAATGGTACATATCCAGTTGTTAAATGGTGTAAGTTACAATCTTTACAAATGCTAAATGGCGTAAGTTACCATCTTTACACAATGCCAAATTTCTTAAAAAATTTAAAACAATTTAGCAAAAGAAATATTTTACTGAATAAATCACAAGAATAGACAAATCACCAATAAATCAAAGCTAAATTTTATTACAGTTTGACATTTATTAAAATTATAGTTTGACATTTATTAAAATTACAGTTTGACTTTAATGATTCTGGTTTTACTGCTTATTAATGAAAGAAAAATCTTTATTAACTTTACTAACTGCCGCTTTTTTTCCCCTGATTTATAGACTTGTTATTCCATTGGTTTAGATTTACGGAGAGCTGATAAAAACTGATTTCGATCTTTAATTCAAGATAAATACAGTTACAGTATATAAATGCGTAGTTAAGCAGTTTAAAGAATTGGAAAACAATAATCGACGTCCAAGAAATTGACCTTTCAAATTATTTGCAAAATCAGGACTCTTGTCCGAAATTAATATGCCTCAAGAGAAGGCTTGCAAATTCAGGCCAGCACAATGTAACAAATTCAGGCCAGCACAAGGTTACAAAGTTTTTTGCCTGAATTTGCGAGTTTACTTTTTTTCGCCAGCTAGAGATATTTCTCATCATATTTTCTCATGAGCCACTTTTTTAAGCATAAAATCTTTTAAAACAAATTGTTGGCCTATCGAATCGGCTAGAGTAAAAACTCGAAAATTACAAAACAAATTACTATCGCTTTTTACGGTGCACCATAAAAAGCAATAGTATACACACCATGGTGTGTGCTTCAAAGTGTTTTTCAAAACCACCGTTTTCTTTTGCGAGCAGCAATAACATGCTAGTATGTCGTCTGAGAACTTATCATCATTTTCAGAGCATTTCAGGTGCAGTTTTTTTCTAATTCTAAAAATCGGTACAAAAATAAATCTGTTCTTTGAAGAACTGTAATGTTTTGTTAAGTTTAAAGACAAACGGAAGAGTAGCACTCAAATCATGTGTTCTATTTTTCATATATATTTCATATATATATATATATATATATATATATATATATATATATATATATATATATATATATATATATATATATATATATATATTCTAGGAAAAAGTACTCTTGAAAGTATATCAATGAAGAAGTGACATTAGAATAATAAAAGTAATCAGGCTTTATAAATAGCTAATTATATTAATTTATAAAATGCTGGTAGGGCAAGAATTAATAGAAATAATGAAATTAATGTAAGACAGAAAAACTTAACCCATAAATTAACCTTATACCTAGCAACAGGTTTATTGAGGTTTTCTATTGGTGTTTAACAAATTTTAAACAGAATAAAAATCTAAATTTAACTTTATTAAACTGTTATCTTCACTTAATTCTCGATAGTTGATCATGGTTTTCTTAGGGGAGCATTAAAGCATCTCGAACTGTGCCGTAGCTACGCCTATCTTCTGCTAACTGATTATTGGATAAGCGAATAGTTTTAAAACCCGAATTGCTCTTACAACACGGGCATTCTGTATGGAAAAAAATTGCATGACAAATGCATTTTCTGTGGAAACCATGTTTGCAATTTAGTATACAAATCTTTTCCCTAACTTCGAACTCTTCCAAGCATATTGCGCACGAGGCGCTAAAGATTTTAAATTCGTAGCAATTATTCCGTTCTTCGTATGAAGACATCGTCTCGAAACAGGGATGTGATGTCGATGCATTTATGCAAGTATCCTCGAGCTTTAAGTCTTGTGTTTCATCGCAATTCATTCTCATATTAATCATAAATTCAACTTCTCTGCACAAACAAACCACAACCTGCAAAATTTTCTCATTATCAGGATCAATTGGTAGTGTAAAAATTGTGTAGTTCCAAATCAAGATTTTGTTAACCAACAGTTCTTTGGCGAAGTTTTGACTTTTACCAACTACGATAATTCCGTATCGCGTGTTATTTTGACGAGTATGAACGCAGTAACATCGTTTGCACACATTAAAAAGTAAAAAAGTGAGAAGGACGAGTACAATGAGACAGATAACGACTAGCACAATGTACTTTCGAAATTCTTCGGGTTTCTAGAAAATATTAGAGATGGTTTAAAAACTATATAAAACACACGAAATTATTAAAACAGGTTTACTAACAGAAAGAAGATTTATGCTGAATGCATTAAAATAGTAATATTTAAAAGTTGCAATTAACATTTTAAAGTTACAATTATGAATTAAAGTGACGTGTCAAAGTTGCAATAATCCATCGACAGTAACATAAGAAAGTTTTAATAATGAAATAACAGTGGCATGTCAGTTTTAATGATGTATTGACAAATACAGGTGAAAAAAATAAAAGTACCGAAAAATGCCACACATAAACTCACCGCAGTATAAGCTCACATTGTATATAACCCACCCTTTTATTAACATGAAAGGTGAACCACAATAGAAAATATTTATTGGCTTCACAGGACAAAGGAAAATACTCAAAGTCCTTGTAACACATCCCAAGAATTTTTTTTTTTTATTGCTATTACTAAAAAACGTTTGCTTATTCCAAAAATGCAAAAACTACTTTTTTCACCAGGAGCCTGGGAATAAATTAATTATTTTAGGTGAGTGCTCATGAAATTTGTTGTTCAAGATAAATAACTAAGGGGTATGTTCAAAATTTCTGATACTGGTGTTGAATAAGGATGACTTGCAAAAATTTAAGGAGTTGGAAATCACCTACCATACCATACACGTCCCGACTCCTAATCGTTCCCTACCTAAAATCATCTTTTTTTTTTTTTTTTTTAACTTACCTTTTTAACTACCTAAAATTATTTCTTTTTTTTTTTTATAACTTCTAGATTAAACCAGAATAAAGTTCGTTGGCAGATTTCAAATTTCATCATGACCAATTAAAGTTTAAAATTGCGCGCCATTTTACTTTTTAAAAATTTTACATTCTACTTCTTGATAAAAGTTTAAATTTTTTAACAAGAAAAAATTTTTTTTGATGAATCTATCGATGAGTTTTTTATCTCGTTTAATATAACACACAAAAAATTGAAAAGAGAACTTAGAAACCATATCTTAAGCGAGTGAGGTGGGGTAGTGAATGGTTATGGGGAGGGGGAGGGCAATCGGGGGATAATCTTGACCACCACAAAGGATCATGCAAATTAAACAAGGAACACCTTTGAAAACTTTTTTGGTCCGATGAAATTTGTCTCTGAAAGTCCGAAGTTAAGAAAATTTTCTTTTAACGAATTAAAACTTTTTGCTGATCAGAAATTTTTTAAGAAATGTTTTTTTACAAGTTTAAAGCTAATTTTTGAAATAATTATAATGATTAATGATTATGACTTCTAAGTAATCGCAATATGGTTGAAGTTGTAAATTTCTGAGAAGTGAAGGGTGAGGGGATGAAAAGTCTGAAATCTGCTTTCAATATTAATCTGATTGAGAGCAACGAGTGAATTAAAAAATTGTTCTATGGTGATAAATTCCTATTCCTACTAAAAGCGATCAAAGAGGTAAGTGATTTTATCAACAACTTTTTTCGATAATTCGATTAAAGTTCTAAATTAAGGTTTAAATAAATTGCGTAGTAAGTTTTACCAGTCAAAAAGACCCCTTTTAGGTGCTTTTATATAGATTTTATTTTTAATATTTATTTTTCATTTTGATTTTTCATTATCATTCCTTTTGACTTTTTGGATGAATATTTGGTAGAAAAAGATACTCCTATCGTGTATTGCAATAAAATTGAAGAGTTTATAGCAATGGTGCTTCATCACAGAAAGGGAGCTCTATTCCTTGATTTGGATCCGGATACTTTAATTGAACACCTGGTTCCTCCACCTGAACTTTATCAAATATTTGACTTTGTTTTACTGCTTTATAACATTTTATTAACTAATTTTATTTAATGCTAATTAATTATCTGGTGAGATACCTTGCGAGATACCTGACGAAGGTTCGATGGTTGGTTAAAGTCTATAAACGTTATTCAATGAGGCTATCAGGGTAGATGATGGAATGAAAACCGCTCCAAAAAAAAAGTTATTGAAAGCTTAGGTTCTCTTGAAAAAAATGTTGGAACCATCTACAAGTCAAACTACATTTTAAAACCAATTCAGCATCTAAAAGATTTTTTGAATGTACAAAGTTACTGTTTTTCTGGCAAATTATAACCGGAAATTCCGCAAATTTTGCTATGGTTTCAAAAGAAGCTATAAAAAGCAGGCTTGGTCGGGAAAGGCGTGCGGTCGCACTCTAATCTTGACCATGCATACAATATTTAGTTGCGACAACATGCCCACGGCTTGGCAAATGATTTTAAAATGTTCTCAAAACATCTTAAGAGCCGTGGCCAAGCTGTCGCAAATAAATACTTTATGCGTGGTCAAATTTCCGACCAAGCCTGAAAAAGTCATGAGTTTGTTTCAATCAGCACAAGAGGTTGCAGTAAAATTAGATAAAATAAAGCAAAACAAATACAGCATGGAAAGTCTAAATTCTACTGCGTCATGTACACCCATGTTTGAAACACTATAGCCAACTATTGAGTAACTTAACTGAACAATCCGGAGTGAGTATTCGTGCAAAGCTTAAGGGTCAAGGTTTAAGAGTTAAAAGAAGCATCCAGATCATGGGGAAAGATCAACAATTGTTGACTTTGGAGCAAAACAATTTGATTTTTTATTTAGATTAAGAAAAAACAATTTTCAAACATTTGTATCGTTTCCCGAACAAGGTAAAAAGGAAGATGAAAACTATTATATAACAAACTTGTTGTAAATGTAAATAACTATAAATAAAAAAAAAAGAAAAAAGGAGTCTCTCCAAGGTCTTAAATCGGTTAAATGGCCCTGCCTCAAATTTACACCTTTGCCCCCTTTGTCCAGATTTTAAAAACACTTTTCTAAACTCTTATGTTCAAATGGTTTTATTTTGAGTACCGCAACGTTGAACCTGGCGGTTCCTTTGTCCCACAGTGACACTTATGTTTAAATGATTTTAACTTGATGTGCTACTACCATCATGCTGCATTAAAACGTCCGAACTCTACAGATGCAATACCAGTTAGAACGCGTTAATACATGTTTGTATGTTTATGAAGTCAACACTTGTGTTTTTGAATAAGGGAAGAATTTTTTACCACTGAATTTCAAACGTTTCGAATTGCTTGAGAAAAATATGTATATTTGAAAAAGATTTATATGTGATAAATTATCGTAAATATTCTTTTTTGTTGTTGTTGTTTTTTTTGTTCGTTTTTTGTTGTTTTTTTATTTTTTATTTTTGTGGTTTACACCAAGTTCCATATTTTGATATAGAAAAAGATTTTAGAAACAGGAATATACTGTGAGGCTGATTTATACGTTAATAGTAATTATTATATTACACGTTCTTTTAGCCAAGGAACTAATTAAAGTGCTTTAAAAATAATGATACACGCATAAATATTTTGTTTCTGTCTTTATGTAGGATAAATTGTTTTTAATATTTGCTGTTGTTCTGGCGATACCACGACGGTAGCAGTAAAAATATATACTTTATGTACGAATGCTTTCAAATCAAAATATGCATGCATACGCATTTAAAGCCGACTGAATTTTGATTAGCAATGAGATTATTTGATATTTTTTTAATTTTTTTTTTTTTTGCAAAAACAAAAATAACTATAAAATATCAATTTGGCGCTTTGACGATGAAAAACTGCTTAATTCCAACTCAAATATTTTTATATTTATTTTGCATTTTTACGTTTCAGCGTTTAAAAAATCGATAAAATGGATTTCCGCACTTAAGAGTGAATAGTGAACTACTTTGCAACTTATTAAAGTAACCATGGCAATAAATATGTAAACTATTTGTTGAAAGATATTTAAAAAAAAAATTAATATAATAAAAGTTCTAATTCTACTTTAGATTTTAAATTCAGTATGTGACTTACCATCACCATTTTGTCAACTTCGCATTTCTTACTATAAAACGGTTTAATAAGCAGTTCGCATTATTACGGTTCGGTTAGCTCTTGTGGTTGCGCTTCATTTAAACTCAGTCTGCTGCAACAAAAAAACCAAAACATTTTTGAAGACTTTTTGCAGACTGCCGTGAATATTGACATTGATAAATTATCATAGGGAGATTTTTGTGCATTAGACTCACTACACCAATCAAAAACTTTCAAAGGTTTAAAAAAAAAAAAGGAACTGAAAGGATAAAAACTAATGAGTTTAACGACTTACCAAAATTTGACGCAATTTTTT
Organism: Hydra viridissima; assembly: GCF_058129835.1. Taxonomy (NCBI): domain Eukaryota; kingdom Metazoa; phylum Cnidaria; class Hydrozoa; order Anthoathecata; family Hydridae; genus Hydra; species Hydra viridissima. The sequence goes on along the minus strand of NW_028324311.1, from coordinate 12,775,524 downwards.
TAGTATAAAAGATGAAGCGTCGAATTTTAGTGCCCCACATGAACATCGATGAAACGATAAGAAAATCACAAGTCAAAATTAAAGTGTCAACGAGATATCTAAAAGAGGAAAACCACTCAACTATTTTACGTGCAGCTAAACATGATTTTAAAAATAAATAAATAGCAGAATGAACAATAATAGGCATGTTTCACGGAGAGTTATTTTTACAAATTGCTAACACTTCGAAATTACTTTTAAATCTCTGATGTAAATGATGTTCTGAAAAATTAATAACAGAAACGTTTAAAAAGAAAATTTAAATTAATAGTTAATTGCTATGAAAGATCTCAATCGAAAGATTAAATATTTTTCACTCTTTACTATCTTTCTCTTTGAAACTTGTAAATGATTCTCGTGGAGATTTGTTTAATGAACGCGAGGGAGTTATTCGTCATTTAACAATGAACGTAGCTTACCGCTATTTTTAGTCACTAGAGATTAAGGCTAGCATTAAAAGTTGGTTAAAAGTTACTCCCCGTACCTTATTTTTCTTTTTCAAAGGAAAAATGAAAATAAGGTCAGTGTGAGCAATCAAGTGGGAGAAACCAAAGGGGAGGCACCAAATGTGAGACACCAAATGTGGGACACCAAATAAAAGACATCAAACGTCAGATGCATTGATTACACGTATATTGCGACTGTAATTTAAAGCAATTACCAATTCAAAAAGTCCGTTTGACTAGTACATAAAAAAGCGAAGTAGATTTGTTTAATATAATAGGGTAAGAAGATTTGTTCAATATAATAGGGTAAGGTGGAAACATGGATTTTCAATTGTATTTTATAATTTAGGGATTGTTTGTTGTAAAGATGTTGAAAAAACTCAAAATTTAAAAAGCGTTAAGTCTCGAAGTATCAAATTTAAAAAAATAGCGCTAAGAGTACAATTAAGGAAACTAGATCCTTAATTGTACCATTGTAATCCAATATTGTACCACTTTCTTGATTTCAATTACTTTACAACTTCGCAAATGTTTTATGATTTTAGATTTAAGGGATTAGAAGAACTGATTAAAACGAATGGTTTTTATAAAATCAGCAACTGGAAATATTTTGATATAACATAGCATAACACCTAACTGCCCATAATATAATGAAATGAAGTTTTTTATTTAATAAACTCTATGCAACTTGAATTTTTTTTTCTTCTGGAAAATGCCGAAAAAAGGTATCACCACATAAGGTACAATTTTAATCTAAATTGTATGTTTACCAATGCGTTAGCTAGGATAAGAATAGAGGTGCAAGGCAGGTATTAAAGATAGTTATACTAAATAATGTAAAACAATATATGCTACAGTATCGGACAAAACATGGTGGACAAACTCAAATTTAGAACAAAAGTTGATCAAATTCTAAAAAGAACTAGTAAAACAATTGTACATATTAATTTTTAAATAGTTCATTATGTTCTTAACAAAATTTAAAACGTTTGAATCATACTAAGAATCACAAAAAAAATTTATAACACATTTTTCTCAACAAACTACATTTTTCCTTGGACAAAACAAGGTGGACAAATCAAAACGAAGCTTTTTTTATAAGATTTCATTGTCTTTATTCAATTTACCGCATTCTTTTGTTTTCACTTTTATCATAACATTACTCTAAAATAATAAAATAGGTTTTGGAACGTCTGGCCAATTATTTTTTCAATTAAACTAATAATAGATTTAACTCGTGATATATGGGGTAAATTGCAACTTAAAATGGCTTACGACAAATTAGGAAGTGCTTTACGTGAAAATATTGTTAAAGATTTTAAATGCGGAAAACGTCAAGCTCAAATTTGTAGAAAATATAATATAGCTAAATCGACTGTAAGCAAAACTGTCAAATCATTTGGATCTCGTGACTGCTATAAAACAAACCATCGGGGCGGACGTCCAAGAAAAACATCACAAAGACTAGATCGAATAATTGTTAAAGAGCTTAAAAAAGATCCATTTTTGTCATCCACAAAATTAACCGAAAATCTTGAACTACAAATCTCTGTAATCGCACTGTGCGACAAAGAGCTAACGAAGCAAAATTATTTTCTCGAATGCCTGCCAAGAAACCGCTAACTTCCTTTAAAAATAGAAAGCTAAGACTTGCGTTTGCCAAAGCACACCAAAATTGGACTGTAGACCAGTGGAAAAACATACTTTTTAGTGATGAATCAAAATATAACCTTTTTGGAAGCGACGGCAAGAAGCGAGTCTGGAGACCAAAGAACACCAGATTCAATACTAAATATACCAAGAAGAGTGTTAAGCATGGAACGTCTGCTATGAGATGTTTCTCAGCACTAGGAACTGGTCCTATACACAAAATTAATGGAATTATGGACCGCTTTGTTTACAAAGATATAATGGAAGATGGTATGTTACCACATGCTGAATGGGAGATGCCCCTAAAGTGATTTTTCAACAGGACAATGATCCCAAACATACCTCAAAAATTGTAAAACAATGGTTCAAGGACAAGAATATCACCAAAATGGAGTGGCCTGCACAAAGCCCTGACTTGAATCCCATAGAAAATATGTGGGAAAAAATTGACAATAAGATTGAGCGTGCAAATGTGAAGACCAGTGAGGAATTATTTGAACAAATCGAGAAGGCCTGGCGAGAGGTTGATATGAGAATTGTTGACTCATTAATTGCGTCTTTGCCTCGAAGAATGAATGCAGTAATTAAAAGTAAAGGAGGTCCTACCAAATATTAAGTTAACTTTTGAAGTTTTTTGAAAAATAATAAGTTAATTTTTGTATTTTTTTGAATTTTCAGTCGATTTTTTGAATGTCCACCTTGTTTTGTCCAAAGAAAAATGTAGTTTGTTAGGGAAAACATGTTTTAAAACTTTTTTAGCGATTTTTAGTATGATTCAAAAGTTTTAAGTTTTGTTAACAACATAATAAACTAAATAAAAAATAATATGTTCAATTGTTTTACTAGTTTTTTTTAGTTTTTGATCAACTTTTGTTCTAAATTTGAGTTTGTCCACCATGTTTTGTCCGATACTGTATATCTGTTTTAAAAACAATCACACTAAATATTGTAAAATAAGATACATAAAAACTTTATTTTTGGCAAAAAGTTGCAGATATTTTGTTTCTGTTTTTGATTAACACCTGCACAGTCAACGTGACAACAGCCTTGACAAGCAAGACATTTTATCATATTCTTTTCTATATTTTTTTTTCAAAAAGGTAACAAAACCAGCTTTCACTACAAAGAGATGTATTTGCATGCTTGAACCTTTTACACCACTTCTGCCCTGTTCTTTGTAATTAAAAAAAATACGAAATTTCTTTATGATTGTTAAAAACAAACTCTTTAATTGCCCAAATTATTTAACAGTAAAAGCGTTTGTAACAAAAAATCATTCAACCGGGATAAACATTATTTCAACCGGGATAAACATTATTTCAACCGGGATAAACATTATTTCAACCGGAATAAACATTATTTCAATCGGGATGAACATTATTTCCTTGTTATGCACTTTTGTTTTAAAAAATGTTGTTGGAAAAGTTGAGATAGAATATCCTTTCAGCAGAGCCAGATTTAGGGTTGAAGTAAATGAACGCTTGGCCCATGCACTTTTTAAATAATTCTGAAAAGGAGCCTTTCCATCATTCATAAAAAACGATTTTCCTTGAAGTGAATGAAACATTCCAAACAAATGCTTATTTTTTTAAACCTTGATGAATCATAACAATAAATTACTTATTCAATCTATTTACTCAATTTTAACAGACAAATTAACAATGCATCACCGATCTCCCTACATCAGAAATTTAAAAGTGAGAAAATATAAATGCTGTCGGTAAGAACAAAGAAATTTTGAAAAGAGTTTTTACAAGTTTGAATCTGTCAAATACAAGGATTTTTTTTTTAGGTTCTCAAATTTTCTTCGATTTAAGTTGACCACAAAATCAAATGTTTAGTTTGATAATTAAACGCAGTTGTATTTTCTATTTTACCAGTAAACTAAAGAAGTTTTTCAGCAATGAATTTTTTTTCTGTATTTACAGACCTTTAAAAAACAAGCTTCATTTATTGAATTCCGTGAACCTTAAATAGGAATGATGCGAGGTTAAAAAATTATTGATAAATCATTTGGTGGAAAATATTTTTTGTTGTTACGCAAAGTACTATTGTTTTTTGTTATTAATATATATATATATATATATATATATATATATATATATATATATATATATATATATATATATATATATATATATATATATATATATATATATATATATATATATATATCTGTTATTTAAATGGAGAAAAACAACATTTTAATAGTACTTAAAGTTTCGTGCCTTACGGCAATCATCAGCTATTAATTACAAATTAAAAACGTAAAAAACCGTTTAAAAACGAATCAAATTTACGGTAGAACGAATTCTGACGTAATGAGCAAAAAGACGCAATCATTTAGTCTTCAGTATCAAAAGAGGATAAAAGGAACTTGTTAGCATGTCGACATTTAGATAATATTTCGCTTCTTTTGTTGAGTAGGTTGTTTTCTTTATGCGATAAAATTTCAAACTTCTCGTGAAGGCAAAGGTTACAGGTCTTGGTTTCAGGGTTGGAAGGTTTGCATCGCTTTACAATTCTCCACTTTATTATAGGTGTGATGGCTTTTTCTTTTAATTTCCAAATTTCCTTTGAAAGTTCTGTATCATTCTTATACCTGACCGTATTAAAAGATTTTACATGGTTAGCATATCTTAGTTTAAATGGTGTCTCGCTAATGCCAAAATAAACTTTTTCTTTGAGTTCAAGATTTTCGGAACTCACGATAGCTTTATAAACGATGTTGCTTAATAAACATTGATTGTTTAAAGGGCAAGTAGTTTTGTTAGTACAGTTGCAAGTGTTTTTTGGTATGCTTTTTTGGTCTTGTAAAATTTTGTGGTTATGCGAATTAATGATGGATTTTACGTTTCGCATACAGCTATAACTTACCTTGATCGAATTTCTATTAAAAATTTTGTGCAATCTATGATTTACCGGGAAGTGAAGGTCAACCAATGCAAGTAAACGGTTTCCTATTTTTGTTTCCACGTTTTGACTGAATGGAGGGTTAAACCATATAATGTTTCGCTTGCGTTTTGTATTTTTAGTGGTGGCAACATGATGTTGATAACTAAGTTTACATTTATAGCCTGCTTTATTTAAAGCCTCTTCGTAAGGTGGAGTAGCATTTTTAAAAATAAGTTCGTTTGATGAAGTTGAAGATAATCTTAGTTCAACAGTGCGAGGTAGTCTTTTGATAACACTTGGTGGATGGTTGGAATCACAGTTGACGTAACTCAGTTCGTTATCACATTTCGAGTAAGGTCGAAAAGAATTATCATTAAGATCAAGTGTCACATCAAGATAATTTACGATTTTCATATTGCATTTGATGGAAATAAGAAAGTCATTACTTTTAAATATTTTCACGAAATGCTTTTTGATTTTTTCCATCTGCTGGCCGTTTTTGTTTTTAAATATTGCTAGCCCGTCGTCACGATATAGCCCGAAATCTTCACTTTTATAATATTGAGAAAGTTGAAATAATAGAAAGATTCCTACTAATTCACATACTTCAGCACCATCGTAAGCCCCCATTGTAACATCGAACTGCCCCCCATTTTTCTTAATCCACGTTTCATTGTTGTTAAAAAGTAAAGATTTTCTTGCATGTTTTATTATTGCTTTTTGCTCCGAGTTTATTAAAAGGTGCTGTTCGGCAAAGTTGATTGCAGCGTTGAGAGTTTTTTCACTTATTGAAGGATAAAAATCATTAATGTCAAAAATTAGAAATTTGTAGAGATGCTTGTTTTTAATTTTTTTAAACCAGTCGGTAACATTTAAGTATGTGAATTAGTAGGAATCTTTCTATTATTTCAACTTTCTCAATATTATAAAAGTGAAGATTTCGGGCTATATCGTGACGACGGGCTAGCAATATTTAAAAACAAAAACGGCCAGCAGATGGAAAAAATCAAAAAGCATTTCGTGAAAATATTTAAAAGTAATGACTTTCTTATTTCCATCAAATGCAATATGAAAATCGTAAATTATCTTGATGTGACACTTGATCTTAATGATAATTCTTTTCGACCTTACTCGAAATGTGATAACGAACTGAGTTACGTCAACTGTGATTCCAACCATCCACCAAGTGTTATCAAAAGACTACCTCGCACTGTTGAACTAAGATTATCTTCAACTTCATCAAACGAACTTATTTTTAAAAATGCTACTCCACCTTACGAAGAGGCTTTAAATAAAGCAGGCTATAAATGTAAACTTAGTTATCAACATCATGTTGCCACCACTAAAAATACAAAACGCAAGCGAAACATTATATGGTTTAACCCTCCATTCAGTCAAAACGTGGAAACAAAAATAGGAAACCGTTTACTTGCATTGGTTGACCTTCACTTCCCGGTAAATCATAGATTGCACAAAATTTTTAATAGAAATTCGATCAAGGTAAGTTATAGCTGTATGCGAAACGTAAAATCCATCATTAATTCGCATAACCACAAAATTTTACAAGACCAAAAAAGCATACCAAAAAACACTTGCAACTGTACTAACAAAACTACTTGCCCTTTAAACAATCAATGTTTATTAAGCAACATCGTTTATAAAGCTATCGTGAGTTCCGAAAATCTTGAACTCAAAGAAAAAGTTTATTTTGGCATTAGCGAGACACCATTTAAACTAAGATATGCTAACCATGTAAAATCTTTTAATACGGTCAGGTATAAGAATGATACAGAACTTTCAAAGGAAATTTGGAAATTAAAAGAAAAAGCCATCACACCTATAATAAAGTGGAGAATTGTAAAGCGATGCAAACCTTCCAACCCTGAAACCAAGACCTGTAACCTTTGCCTTCACGAGAAGTTTGAAATTTTATCGCATAAAGAAAACAACCTACTCAACAAAAGAAGCGAAATATTATCTAAATGTCGACATGCTAACAAGTTCCTTTTATCCTCTTTTGATACTGAAGACTAAATGATTGCGTCTTTTTGCTCATTACGTCAGAATTCGTTCTACCGTAAATTTGATTCGTTTTTAAACGGTTTTTTACGTTTTTAATTTGTAATTAATAGCTGATGATTGCCGTAAGGCACGAAACTTTAAGTACTATTAAAATGTTGTTTTTCTCCATTTAAATAACAGATATATATATATATTGCTCTATTATTATAATATTGAGCACTCTTTTACGCACAAGAGCTTTGTATTATTTTGATATAATACATAACCAATCAATATATATATATATATATATATATATATATATATATATATATATATATATATATATATATATATATATATATATATATATATATATATATATATATATATATATATATATTCTTGATATTCCGAGCGTTTTTAAAGGACACGCAAGAGAAATTTAAGACAAATTATATTAATAATAATTCGATTCGAAATCAGGTTTGTTGTTCAATCTTCAACAAGAATTTTTGTTCGTTTTATTTTTAATTTTGTAAGATTTCATTTAACATCTAGCTACCTTAGTTAGTCTAACGTAATACTTAGTTACCTTAGTTAGTCTAACGTAACACCTAGCTACCTTAGTTAATCTAACGTAACACCTAGCTACCTTAGTTTAACGTAACGCCTTAGATTTCTGATGTGAGAATTTATTAACTTTTTTCGTTGTTAATATTTCTATGATTGCCGGTTCAAACTTTGATTTTTCGATAGCCGGCCTCTTTTTAACCAATTGCTCAATTTTGGTTGTGTACATTTCGAAAGTGGCTTTCGTTACTGAAAATCTAATTATTCAACCTTATTTTTTTATGATCTTGATTCTTATGATCTTGACATTTAACTCATTTTTCTTTATAAACATTAGTGAAAAGGGAGGCCGGAACTTTGGTTCTATACATTTGTATTTAATCTCGTTTAACTACCTTTTTTATGATCTGAGGGCTTCCTCCATTAGATAATTTAATAAGGAAGTCGTCTGAAAATTGCAGGTTTAAACATTAAATAATTTTTCTCTCATGATTTGTTTTCAAAACTTCTTGTCAACTGCTTCTTTTTCTTTTTAAGCAAATCTTTAAATAATTTCCTAATGGATACTCCATACATTTTTGAAAAAAATTTTCACACGTTTCAAGTAAACGATTTGATGATCGACAAGTTCTCCTTTTGAACTTTACACGTTTTTGCAAGCAAAAAAATTGGAGCATTTGGATTTTTAAACCACGCTTCAAAAATGAAATTTCTCATTTCATCTTGCGAATACATTTTCTCTGTTTAAAATCACCTTTTTTTTTTTTTTTTTTTGAAGCTGCTGTTATGTTATTTGAAAAGGAGATAAAAATTTGCTTTAAAAAAAAAAGAAAAAAAAAAAGATCAAAATCGATTGAGTGGCTCACAAAATATTTCAAAAATCCAATAGGTCATTATTATTCTAGATCGTTATTAAAAATCAAATATTTACTTCTATATATGTTATATCCAGGATAAATATAATTAGTATATAAAAATTTTTTACTTTCTCAGTTTTTATGTTAAAGCCTTCTTCTTGTTTATGCTCTCAGGAAGAAGAACAGCAATAAGAATGACGAGCAGCGAAGAAAGTGCTATAAGAATGAAAGCAAAATACTCATTGAATGGGAAACCGAGACTCTTATTCGTAGTTACACTTTTTTTAACGTTCTTCATTGACCACGAATAAGCGAGTCCAAAGCTTAATGATCCTATAGACCTAAACAAGTGTATTATATAATATACTCCTTTGAAATTTGTAATAAAAATAAAAAATTGTTCATTAACATTTTTTTAAAATATTTAAAACAGCGCGGATTAAGTCAAGATGTAATCATTTGCTCTTAATCATACTCCTGTGGGAAAAAAAATCTTGATTAAAAATTGTCCACCTGTGTAAAATATATAATAACTTTCACTAGTGGACTTTTTTTAGAAAAAATCAATTTTGAATATGTCAAATAATTTTAATATCTAAAATTACAAAATTCTTGGCCCGAATGCAAAAACTGAATTAAAGTTGTTAAATAAACCTTCATATCGAATAAGCCCAATTGTGTGAGTCTATATTGAAGTGAATGAATTTATTTAATATTAATTTATTACTATATGAATATTATTATAGTGAATAAATTTATTTAATATTAATTTATTACTATATCAATAATTATGTATGTATGCATGTATGTATGTATGTATGTATGTATGTATGTATGTATGTATGTATGTATGTATGTATGTATGTATGTATGTATGTATGTATGTATGTATGTATGTATGTATGTATGTATGTATGTATGTATGTATGTATGTATGTATGTATGTATGTATGTATGTATGTATGTATGTATGTATGTATGTATGTATGTATGTATGTATGTATGTATGTATGTATGTATGTATGTATGTATGTATGTATGTATGTATGTATGTATGTATGTATGTATGTATGTATGTATGTATGTATGTATGTATGTATGTATGTATGTATGTATGTATGTATGTATGTATGTATGTATGTATGTATGTATGTATGTATGTATGTATGTATGTATGTATGTATGTATGTATGTATGTATGTATGTATGTATGTATGTATGTATGTATGTATGTATGTATGTATGTATGTATGTATGTATGTATGTATGTATGTATGTATGTATGTATGTATGTATGTATGTATGTATGTATGTAATGTATGTATGTAATGTATGTATGTATGTATGTATGTATGTATGTATGTATGTATGTATGTATGTATGTATGTATGTATGTATGTATGTATGTATGTATGTATGTATGTATGTATGTATGTATGTATGTATGTATGTATGTATGTATGTATGTATGTATGTATGTATGTATGTATGTATGTATGTATGTATGTATGTATGTATGTATGTATGTATGTATGTATGTATGTATGTATGTATGTATGTATGTATGTATGTATGTATGTATGTATGTATGTATGTATGTATGTATGTATGTATATGTATGTATGTATGTATATGTATGTATGTATGTATGTATGTATGTATGTCAGTATTTTGAATAAAATTGAGTTTATAATAATTTATTACTAAATATTACACGGTTTCTAAAAATTAATATTTTCAGTGGATTTTATCGACGGGGGTATCAAGCGCAATATATCAGAATAAAGAAAAAAACATTTATAGGAAGAAAAAAGGTTACCTTCCAAACGAGGCTAGAGATAAACCTAATCCATTTGCCATTCCAAATTGTTCAGGCTCAACTGAGTTGTTAATAAATATATTTACACATAGAATTCCTGCACTATACATTGATCTCATTAGACATTGTGTAAGCCATAGCGCTATCCACAACAACTTCCTAATACGTAAAAATCATCTATTAGCAATTTTTACTTTAATCATTGAATTTTATCAGCTTTAATTATTTATTCTCAACTAGCGTGCAATTTGAGGCGCATACAATTTATTTCATCTTAAAGAGCTTACAATTAGTTTACAACGAGCGTGTGGTAATTGTATACGGTTGATTGCGACGACCGCAAAGCACAAACAATATTCAACCTTTTTTCCCTCGGGCCGCATTCAAAACTTTTATAGGTCTCGCTGGCCACAACATTTAGAAAATTTGGACATTGGATGGGGGAGGGGGGGGGATATTTACGCCTTTTATAAAATTCCTTTGAAGATCCTGAGTTGAAATTTTCTAGTTAAACTTTTTTTGTTCTATAATTTTTAAAGCTTTTATTTTACTATAATCTTACAGTTTACTAAAAAAAAAACTTTATTGAAAAATGAGCTGGTGCCTCTGCAAAATCAAGTATCTGTTCACAGTACAATAATGTTACAATAAAACTCAAATGTATCTGAGCATTTATTATTTAGTTCGATTTTTGACATATACTTTTATAATTTTACATAAATAGTGTTTTTAATTGCTATAATTGCTAAAAACTCATCAAGGTGAGCATCAACAAGTCCATTTTTGTATACATTTTTTTACGTATTTCATTTTTGAAAAGGATGATTTACAAAGATAAGTTGAGGCAAACCGTGTTACCAGAAGATGAAGATCAGTGAATCGAAAACCGAACAACAACATTTACAATTTTTCATATGTTCCATGATGTGATCAGATATGTTTTGCAATATCTGTAATGCATCAAACATATTTCGCTTACATTTAGAAGAAACTCCTGCCGTTTTTAAATTCTCACGTTCTAAATGCCTAATTATCTATAGATTGTCGGTTTTCGGTAAAATGCGAACTGCGAACCGAGAAAATATGAACTTATTTACAAACCAAAACATATTTTATAGACCATCGCATTTTACCCTCAATCGCAGGCCACACTAAAAATTTTGCCTGGCCATATGTAGCCCACGGGCAACAGATTAAGTAACGCTGATTTAATCTAAAATAAAAACGCACTTGCCTATCTTTGATCTTAGCATCCGTCGGAAGTAAAAACACCAGAATGCAGAAGAAAAACGTGACTACTGAAAATATCTAAAGGTAAGAATAAAATGACAAAAAATTAGTTAAAGAAGCGTACTAATTTTACACAACGTCACTTTATTTTACACAACGCAGGTAATTTTACGTAACGCAGGCAATAAAAATCATGTTTCAATGAGATCATGGGTTCGATACCTTTTTTGAACCAAACTTGTTGATTACCTAAAAATAAATTTCAACAGATTGCATCACAATAATTTTTCAATCTATAAATTTAAAATGAGCAAACAGACAGAAAAATTTAAATACAATCAGAGTGTTTTTTGGTTTAACATTTGAACGTTTTAAAAATAAAAAACCTTATTAATTATTGTAAACTGTATAAAGATCATAGCCAGCCCAGTTATCAAGTATAATAAACCGATATCAGATGTACTCATACCTAATCCATCTATAAACAAAAAATTCTTTTACATATAGATGAGATTATATATCATAGCTATATGTAACAAGTAATGATATAATGTAATATTATGTAATCAATACTAATAGGTTTATTCACTTAAAGCGTTTAATTAAGGTCAAAGTTTAATTAGGCGTTTAATTAAAGGTCAAAGTTTAATTGGGCGTTGTTCGAAAATAAAACCGACGTCAGATAAGACTCAGTAATTTGACCCTGTGCAGCCACCTGCAATACTTAGTATAGAGTTTCAAATTTCTTCGTTTTAGCTTCAATATCAGCCTCGTAATCACCGTCAGTATTGTAGTATTGATAACCTGGTACCTTAGGTGGATCAACTGGGCCCTAAGTTTATTTGTCCTTGATAAAAAACTTTCCATCACCGGATGCAGCAGAAAGTTTGCACAATTTTCTAAGTTGTCTTTCGCATATTTTGGACGAAAAACTTTCTTCGTAGATTTGATTCTCATTTTCTTTTATGCACTCACCACACTAGTTTTCGAAAACTTGAATTAACCGGCTGTTTAATGTCCACTAGTGTTTAGCTAGCGATTATTATAGTTGTTGGTCTTCTTCAGCTAGTTACCAGCTCACACAGACGGCTGTGGACTGAATTCTTCGATTACTCAACTTAATGCACAATTAAACCTTAACCACCTTATAAATTGCTTCTAAGTTAATAAAAAAAAAATTACTATATTTGATTTTTGTAGCAGCGAACACTGGAAATAAGTCTTCGTAGCCAACAGTCGTCATTGAAAACAACGCATACAAAGTTATTGAAAGTACATAATGTTTGTTACTGAAATAAAAATTTTTTAAAATTGTTCAGTTGTTTTTAATAAAGTGGCAAAAGTTTACTTTCATATCTAAAATATTTTTAAAAAAAGAGTTATGTTTTCGGGTTTATCAACTGAAATGATTACGTTAGCAATCTTCCGTATTTTGAGTTAAGAAGATCACTAAATACGCTAACTTTTGATTCAAATCCAAGCTTTGATTCATTTTCCAAGTGATCTGTTGTCCCCGACGTTTTTTCATGAAGCAAAGGTTTTTCATCACTTTTAGTGTAATTGCCTACGGTGCTCGTAAAAGTGGTTTCAAACGATGATTGAATGCACGTTTGAGAATTAACTGACTCGCCATTAACTAAATCGCTGCTGAAAGAAAAAATATCAGTTAAAATAAAAGAAAAAAAATTGGGGTTTAAAATTGAAACTTTGTTTACGTATAAAATGTGTTTACTTCGTTTTCTTTGGAAGTAGATATGTAGCCATCAACAAAACAAATAAAAGTCCGGCGGCGATAATTAAGTTTGGAAGCAATACCTTAAAAGTGCCGAAAAATCCACCTAAAAATCATCATTTTAAACATTGCAATCATTTTGATGACGGACAGTATAAACTTAGACGGATAAGTAACAACAAAGACGGTTAAATAGATTATGATCACCTTTTGCAAAGATCTTTGGGTATTTTTCAGTTGGAAAAACAAGAAAACCTGCACACAAAAAAATCTATTAAAAAGTAGATTGCAAATCATTTAAAATCTTTTAAGTTTCCAGTCGACAAAGTTAACACACAAACTAACAAAGTATATATAATATAATGTATTAAGTATATAACGTCTCAAGAAAAAGCAAAAATGTAAGGCTTCTCTTAGTTAATATAAGAGTGGGATTTCAATATTCTCAAAATATTGATAATTCCACCCTTATATTAATACTTCTTCTTTTTTATTTCAATAAATTATCACAATGTTCAACATTACCCGCCATGCTCGGTCCTATTATATATCCGATATTGTTTGCTGAAAATATCAAACTTAGACCAAGAGCAAGACTTTCGTCATCTGCTATATCAGATACAACTGCTTTCGTTATTACAATTAGACCTAGTAAAAAATGAATAAAAGTATAGAAAAGCAATATAAGATTGTCCGGAATGATAATGAACCATTGGATATTTGAAATATTTCGAGAGTCACTCAATCGATTTTGATCTTTTTTTTGTTGTTATTTTAAAGCAACCTTATCTTTTTTTCAAGTAACATATGTAGTTTAAAAAAAGTTGATTGTAAACAAGGAAAATATAGGTGTAGAAGTGAGAAATCTCATTATAGAAAAGTGGCTTAAAAATCGTAATGTTCCATTTTCTTCTTTAGCAAAAAAAGTATAAAATTTAAAGGAAAACTGTCAGTCATATCATGAAATTATGTGAGTGAAGGTCGCGGATTGGAAAGAAAGTTGAGAAACCAAGAAATAGCTCCGTCATGTTTAAAACTTCATCAAAAAGTGATCAGAGAGATCAATGCATATCCAGATAAAAAAAAAACGTTCGAGATAAAAAAAACGTTCGAGATAAAAAAACGTTCGAGATAAAAAAAAAGCCTTCGAGATTCAGATTACTATGTTCGAGATAAAAAAGCAACTGATGTTCCAGCCGACAATCCAAGAAATCAAAAAGAGATATGATTACGAGACACACTGGAAGCAGAAGTTCTCTGGAAGATGCCAACAAAATTCAGCGAAGGGTTGTAGTGGGCCATAAGCGCGCTCGAAAACTGCAGTGATAAATGCTTCAAGGAAATCATTAGTGCATTACAATGGATGATGAAACATACTGCAAACTCGGCTATTCGATGCTCTCATGACAGAAATCTCGAAAGAAACGAAGCTTGACGTTTCGCTAAAAGCAATTAAAATTGAAAATTTAGCAAGAAAGATGTGATTTGGCAAACTTGATTTCAAAATTCAGCCAATTTTCACAAACGGTAACATGAACTCCGAAATTGCTTTTAGCAAATTCTTCTTTTCGGGATGGTACAAAACTGGGAAGTGATTGATGATGACAATTTCCTCTTGAGATTTATACTTTTTTGCTAGCAAACAACAACAACAACAAAAAAGATCAAAATCGATTGAGTGGCTCTTAAAATATATCAAAATCCAATGGGTCATTATCATTCCGGGCAATCTTTAACAATAGTAAATGCGAAGACACGTTTATAACGATTATAAGATTCCTACCCATGCACAAGCCTTGCAAAGATCTAGAAACCACGGCCCATATGTAATTAAAATTGAATCCAAAAATCAATGTTGAAATAGCAAGACCATATCCAGTCCAAAGAAGGGAGACTTTTCTTCCAAATTTGTCACAAATAAAGCCCCACATTATACTAGAAATATACTAGAATTATACTAGAAATATACTAGAATTATACTAGAAATATACTAGAATTATACTAGAAATATACTAGAATTATACTAGAAATATACTAGAATTATACTAGAAATATGCTAGAATCGCACTAGAAACATACTAGATATATACTAGAAATAGCTACTTGCTTATTTATTCAAATTTCAAAGTATGTAAACGTTAAAAGATTAAATTTACATTAACAAAAATTTTATTTGCAACTTTGTTTTAAATGCATGAAAATGAAGGACACTAATAGTCATAGTAAAAGACTACCTGCTAACTATTCTGCTGACAGACAAGGAAGATGTAACAATGCCGGCATATTCTCCTAAATTGTTGGAGTGAGTAGTTGGGTGTAAAAATAAGAGATATAACTGGAGATAAAAAAAAATTTTTCCTTTAATGAATATTTCGTAACCAAGGTGGCTAACTTACCAGCATTTACTTCTGACACATTGAACTCCTAAAAATAAATAAAATCGATTTAATTGATATTGCTAATATAAAATGTTTTTGAAAATGGTTCACTTTTTTTGGCACTGGGTTGCTGGTCTTTAAAAAAATCTCTTTCGGCACATTTTACAAAGGGATACAAGTGACAAAACCTCCATGCTTGAACTTTTACTGTGCTACTTTGTTTCGTTCCATTCAACGGTTACAAAAAAGTAAGAGCTTAATTAAAACCCTAAAGATTTGAGTTTTTTTACTAGGCATAATATTGGAGAACAAAAGTTTCAAGAAACTTAAATTGAAAAATTAATTCTTGAACAACATACTTTAACTTGGATGAGAATCTGACAGTTTAAAACTTAAAAAAGCCAACTTTGAAAGGTTTTATACGATGAATGATGTTAGCTAAGGAAGAAGATTTTTCTCCTCACCAATTCTTATGAACAACGTCAATATTATTAGCAAACTCTTAAAAAAAATATTAATTTATATAAAACCAGATTATAAAATATGCCCCTTAAGTTAAAAGTCCTACGACAATCTTTTATTGCTGGAGAGAAAATAAAAAAATCCATTCTAAAAGTCTAAACTTTTTGGCTAAAACCTCGTAATTCATTTTTTAACTTCTAATTTTCAGGAAAAAATTTGTTGCAAAGCCTAAAGTATGAGTATCAGGTGGGAAAAGAATAAAAGTAACGATTATTGACGGGTGGTATTAATAATAGAGTTCGTTTGATAGAACACATAAGTTTAATATAAAATAACGCATTACTACTTCCATCTGCCATCAACCATTTGACGTAGTACTATCGTACTATCTGACGTAGTTATTATTGAAAGTTTTACTTTTTTGACTTTTAAAATGTTTCTTTTTTCCTAAATTTTGAATTTATTGTGAAATATTAAATTTTGAATTTATTGTGAAATATTAAGTTTTGAATTTATTGTGAAATATTAAATTTTGGATTTATTGAGAAATATTAAATTTTGAATTTATTGAGAAATATTAAATTTTGAATTTATTGTGAAATATTAAATTATTGAGAAAAAATCTCCAGGTTATAGAAAGTTACGTTTGTGCTTAAAACGAAAAATTTTTTACCAGGTGGAGATAATTTTGTTTTGATATGCATTAAAAATATTTACTGAAAATAAGGGACATGGGTTACTATCATATCAATCAATCAGTGAAAATGGTAGAAGGAAATGAAATGGTTTTTTAAAAAGTTTGTTTAAACTAGCAGGATGTTTTTCGTAAATTTAATGAAATAAATTTAATACTTTTTAAATTTATCATTCATGATCATTTTAATGATAAAAAATTTTTTAAACATTTTGATGACCAAAATAAAATAGATAATTTACAAAACTTTTTCACAAAATACATCATTTTCCATGATTATGATACGAATATTAAAGCTTCAAGAAGAGATTTTATAATTTCAACCATTAATCCATCTCCAGAGATCAGAGCCTTTATTTTTAGCTGGTTTTCTCTTCATGTAAGAACAATATTAATGCTTAATTCTTTTTCTATTCGGCCTTTGATTCAATGTATTTAAAAAAAAAAACTTTTAACATAATAAGTCAAACAAAAATTTATTTTTAGCCACGTCTTGACGTATTTATTTGATTTGGCTGATCTGAATTGGCTCTGTTGTTGCTATAAAAAAGGCTCAAAGAGGTGGCTGTCGATTCAACAGAGAGACTATTGCCCGCTAAAGGTTCAACCCTTTTACTAATTTTCTTGCAATTCATCACGTAAGAAGCACGCTCTTGGACCTTTTGCATTTTGAAGATGTTGTTGTTTAAAGACCAATATTTTTTGCTAAAGAGCTCAGAAAAATGAGAAATTTTACTCTCTTTATATCTGTTTAAAACTTTTTTGCTTACTTGTTTATAGCTTCTGGCATAAGACTCAACTAATCAATACTAACCCAGAAGATTTTTATTGAAGCAAACAAAGCTATGGGAAACTGATGACTTCATCAAATGCGAACTAGTTGTGCAAGTGAGTCACACTGAATAGTAGTAGTGGGGCACGTTGGCCCTAGGGGCAGGATAGCCCTTATGAGTTTGTTCACACGCTAGGAATCAAAGGGAAAGTTAGTAGCACTCCTTTCCTCATTCCTCAAAAGCATCACAGATGCCTGAGTACAGTTGGTAGTGTTTTGGTTGGTTCCAATTGGTAGTGTCGTGTCTTTTTATCAATTTTGGATAAGTTGAAGCAAATTTTGAACAGTTTATTTGTTGTGTTTGTGTTCACTAGTTTTCGAAAGTAGTGTTATAGGTAAGTGTTCAAAGCTTAAAGTCTCAGGAACTTTTTTTTATATGAAATGTAACGTAGCATCTATTGATAGGTTAAGAAAAATATCAATTTTACTCTAAACATGGCGATGTAGCGGGTTGGTCTAGCGTAAACAAAGCACTTAAGCCATGTGAGCTAACGTGCCCCTTTTTTATGCGTACGAATTTTTGATTAATATTAAATAGTTTGTGGTGGAAAAAAGTGTCGGTGATAGAATATTGTTTTTATAAAAACGAAATTTTTATTGAAGCTTTTTTTATCTGTTTCAAAACACATTAGAGAAAAATTAAGCCTGATAAATCAATAGGTATTTAATAATTTTGCCGGAGTTTCATGTATGTAACATAAATTTATGTAAATTATATCTTATATGAATGTATATATATAAACATGTGTGTCTGTGTTTGTGTGTGTGTAGTGATATTAAATATTTCATATTAAAAAAAAAGTAAATAATACGTAATTAATATGCAATAAGTTAAAAATGTAATATGTAAAAAGTGTAATGATGTAATATTGTATCGAAAATGTAAGTTTAACCACATTTCTACCTTATACTTTAAAAATATTTGCAGATCAGGGGATCAGGGGATTACCTTCTACTTCTAATGCTTAAGTTCAAACTGAGGTGATTCATGAGAACTTAGCGATTCCAGCATTTTCTGATGATAAAAATGAATGCCATAATGTTGCTGCTGTTAAAATGCCTGAGCCTAATATAATTAATGAAGTAACTACTACACTGAGAGATCTAAAACCTCCTAAATCAAGCAGAAGACCTTGGAACAAGTTCAACTATGCTAAAAAATTTCAGTTACATTAAATTTTTTTTTGTTTAATTACTGATTTGAGTTTGATAGTTTTTTTTCTGTAACGTAACTTAAGACCCATGCACGCATGGTTCAATACAAAGAACAGCTGGAATAGTTAAAAAGAATGTTTACGCAATATGTAATATATAACTCAATTACTTTCTCTTCAGGTATATGAACCTGAGCAGGAAGAGCATTATCTTATGAAAGCGAGTGACATACTATGATCTTTGCTTATACATATGCTGTTTCCAGTAGATAAAATGAGGAACATCTTGCATTTGGCAGTAGTGTGCCCCCCCCCCCCCCATATTTTATCTTTCCGAGAGTTAACTTTAACTCCTACTTCAAGTAACGGGAATTTATCCATTTAACAAAGACCTTTTTTAAGAAAGTGACTTTTTTGCTGTCATATACAACAGATAGACCAGACCCTGATACTAATTTCTCCACTGCAGGTTACAACACTTCTAAACGAACAAGTATTAAAAAAATTGACTGCTTCTCTATCTACTTCAACGGAATAAAACTTTTCAGATTTCAGTTGAATACCAGATGCCGCTCCTTAAAACTATTTTCCAACAAAGTAGGTGATCCAAGTGGCTCTTAAACAACCAGATTCAATCTTGTCAAACTAAGAGGAAGGAACAGAACAAGAAAAATAAGGATGATGAAATTGATAATGAGAAAGAGTATTCCACAAACTCTTCTAAAATAGCCTTCCAGGTGCAGAGTGGATTCAGTGCTCAAGCTGCCATCAGTGGGCACATAAGAATTGTATAGGAAATGAACTCGAGGGTCTATCATATGAATATTTCTACTGTAATGATTTTCTAGTCCCATTAGATGAAGACATTGACTAAAATCTGTGACCAAATATTATGTTTTAATCATATAAGATACTATAATAAAATTATAGTATCTTATATGATTAGTATCTTATTAATGTATAGTATCTTATTAATGTTTTGAGGGGCCAATTTACCCCAAGTATGGAGCACATTGGTCCAAGAAACATCACCTTAAATAAAGCATTGCAAAAATATTTGTAAACTTATGTAAGCTTTTAACAATACATTTTTTTGATTGTATATCGTTTTAGAAACCTTCTCCCAAAAAGAAAAAAAACAAAACATGAAAAGCAAAAAAAGTCAGGAATCAAAGAAAAAAGAGAGAGCCAAAAATTCCGGTTCCGGTATACTTGATAGAAACAACTAATTTCATTCTTAATACGCTTGGAGTACTTGAAACAAAGGATAATATTCCTAATTAGTAGTTTTTGTATTCTTTTACCATTTTTTGTTAAAAAGTGATAAATCATAGCGACGCTTCAATTTTAAGGAACATACTTCCATTGTTACAAACATACATACATACATACACACACATACATACATACATACATACATACATACATACATACATACATACATACATACATACATACATACATACATACATACATACATACATACATACATACATACATACATACATACATACATACATACATACATACATACATACATACATACATACATACATACATACATACATACATACATACATACATACATACATACATACATACATACATACATACATACATACATACATACATACATACATACATACATACATACATATATACATACATACATACATACATACATACATACATACATACATACATACATACATAATTTCACACCAATGCAGGATATAAGAAAAAAGATTACGTGTTACTGATGTTAAAGAGGTGTTTCAGAATAAATTCAACTGATCTACAAGGAAAAGTTGTTAGCTAAAAGAAAAAATAATCAGTAAAGAAAAGGTGAACAAGTATGGTTATTCTTATAAAAAAGCTCCTATTCTAAAACAGGAGATTGATAACCTAATTTTAGTCCACAGAACCCACCAATCAGATAAAGTTAAAATGAAAGAACAGTATAAATTGCACAATTATGCTGAGCCCCTTTTTTTCCCCCCACCTTAAGATTTCCACGAAAAAATATAGTTATTCGAGTAATGAATGGACTTCAGCTTACAGTTGAAACTTTGTTGTTGCTTTTTATAAGATTTTTTTATAAAATTGCAACCCCCGTCTAACTTTTTTTGTTTGGATGTAGATTCAAATTATAAAGCTTAGTTTTCGGGAGATAAATTTATCTAGGCATCAAAAATCTTAACATCAAAAACGATACGAAAGAAGAATTATTAAACAGTGATGCTAGTCAATACCTTGACAAGTTGCGGCAAATATGAAGAGAGGTTTGTCACTGCCATTCCATTAAATAACTAAATGAAAAATAGATTTTCTACACCGTACAAATATATACTTGTCTACTTACTATAAACCAACAGAAACGAAAAAGGGCAGTCTTACATTAAGTAAAAACACAACAACACATATTCCAATCGGCAAAGAGGTTGCACCGTCAACACCAAAAAACCAATGCAAAATATTTCGGACTTTCATTTTCTATACTTGAAATTAAATATGAACATATTAAATGATGTCTGAAAATATCTCAAAAAATTTCTAAGTAATCAATAATACAGGAAAATAGTAAAAGAAGTTTTTATTTAATCAACTACCAACGTTGCATAAACCTAATAAACATTTGCAACGTTTCGTGGGAAATTTCGTCTGCAACCCCTCGTTTTTTCATTTTAAACTTTATTTTACTCGAACAAAACAGTTTTAGTTTGAACAAGATTTATTGTTGTAGAAACACAAAATTTTATACAAAAGTTGGCACAAAAATAGACATTGAAAATAAAGTTTTTATACAACTAATTTATTCAAAAATCCGCTCGCATAGCTGTTTGTCATACAATTTCGAAGCATTTATAAGGTCATATATCGAAAAAATACTTCCGAACATACGCATTAAATAACAAAGAAGCCATGGGTTCATTACAAAACTCAAAAAAAAAAAAAAAAAAAAAAGCTTTTTAAAGCAACACAATACAGTTTTATAAAAACTAACACTAAAAACTTTAAATTCAATATTTTGTTATTAACATGATATGTAAAAACAAAAACAAAACAAAACAAAAAAAAAAAAAACAATAAAGCTTTTAATTTTTTGAAACCTAACAAAAAAAATTAAAACTAATCCTACAAAAAATTCCAACTCCGTTTCATTTTCCGTTGTTGATAAAAAAAAAAGTTGACAGCTAAATGAGTCAAAACATCAGTTCTCTGATTACATTATACAAAGAAAATACTTTTGTCTTTTTTTTGTTATCAATTACATTACTTATTCAGCGTACGTAAAAATATTCGAAAACAACCCTAGTTGACTATCTTACAGAAAACTTATAAGTCTTGTAGGATGGCAATATTCTTATATTATCCTTTAGGATATCCTAAAGGATTCGTAAGATCGTAAGTAAAACAGAAAAGTTGTTTTGTTAATGTTAATTCTGTAAAATATACTTTTTTTCACAAATGAAAAAAAAGCGCGTTTCTTAACTTCACTCAGATAATTAAAGGAGAAACTAAGAAACGCGCTTTTTTAACAATTTCGCTATAAAAATTTCATTTTCATTTGTTATAACAAGGTATATCCTGTTTAATCTATAAAAACGTTTACATTTTGTTTGGTACATGTACTAAAAAAAAACAATATCTGCTATACTATTTATTTATTTGTTAATGTGCAAAATTTATTTTACACAGAATGAAATTTTATTTCAATAAGAAAATATTAATTCCAACTTAAACTTACCTATTACGAATCTAAAATTAAATAGCCTACAGCATCCTATGAGAATCCTATTTTGATCCTTCAAGATCTTTTAAAATATTCTTTTAGATCTTACCTTATCCTGTAAGAATTCCTTTAAATCCTACAAGATCCTTCAAAAGGATGCTTATAAGTCTTGCAGGGACTTGTGCAACTCAACCCATAGGATTCTTGTAGGATCTGTAAGATCAGTCAACTAGGGTACCCTAGTTGACTATCTTACAGAAAACTTATAAGTCTTGTAGGATGGCAATATTCTTATATTATTCTTTAGGATATCCTAAAGGATTCGTAAGATCGTAAGTAAAAACAGAAAAGTTGTTTTGTTAATGTTAATTCTGTAAAATATACTTTTTTTCACAAATGAAAAAAAAGCGCGTTTCTTAACTTCACTCAGATAATTAAAGGAGAAATTAAGAAACGCGCTTTTTTAACAATTTCGTTATAAAAATTTCATTTTCATTTGTTATAACAAGGTATATCCTGTTTAATCTATAAAAACGTTTACATTTTGTTTAGTACATGTACTAAAAAAAAAACAATATCTGCTATACTATTTATTTAGTTTTTAATATGTGCAAAATTTATTTTACACAGAATGAAATTTTATTTCAATAAGAAAATATTAATTCCAACTTAAACTTACCTATAACGAATCTAAAATTAAATAGCCTACAGCATCCTATGAGAATCCTATTTTGATCCTTCAAGATCTTTTAAAATATTCTTTTAGATCTTACCTTATCCTATAAGAATTCTTTTAAATCCTACAAGATCTTTCAAAAGGATGCTTATAGGTCTTGCAGGGACTTGTGCAACTCAAACCATAGGATTCTTGTAGGATCTGTAAGATCAGTCAACTAGGGTAGTTGACACCCTAGTTGACTGATCTTACAGATCCTACAAGAATCCTATGGGTTGAGTTGCACAAGTCCCTGCAAGACCTATAAGCATCCTTTTGAAGGATCTTGTAGGATTTAAAGGAATTCTTATAGGATAAGGTAAGATCTAAAAGAATATTTTAAAAGATCTTGAAGGATCAAAATAGGATTCTCATAGGATGCTGTAGGCTATTTAATTTTAGATTCGTAATAGGTAAGTTTAAGTTGGAATTAATGTTTTCTTATTGAAATAAAATTTCATTCTGTGTAAAATAAATTTTGCACATTAAAAACTAAATAAATAGTATAGCAGATATTGTTTTTTTTTAGTACATGTACTAAACATGTACATGTACCAAACAAAATGTAAACGTTTTTATAGATTAAACAGGATATACCTTGTTATAACAAATGAAAATGAAATTTTTATAACGAAATTGTTAAAAAAGCGCGTTTCTTAATTTCTCCTCTAATTATCTGAGTGAAGTTAAGAAACGCGCTTTTTTTTCATTTGTGAAAAAAAGTATATTTTACAGAACTAACATTAACAAAACAACTTTTCTGTTTTTACTTACGATCTTACGAATCCTTTAGGATATCCTAAAGGATAATATAAGAATATTGCCATCCTACAAGACTTATAAGTTTTCTGTAAGATAGTCAACTAGGGTATCAATCAAACTAAAAATTGCTCGTTAAGAGATTTATTTTTCTCACAAATATTTTTATTCAGTTATATTTGTTTTTTGTGACCAGTATTCTAAAGCTGAGAACCTCGAAAAATAGTTTTAAGTGGAGCCAATTTATTCTAATTGAACAAAAAACTTTAATTCCTCCGTATTTCTCTTTCTAATTCAAATACTTTTTTTGTATTGATTTATATTAAGAGTGCTTAATTCTAGTTACAGTTATATAATACCCTTTAAAATCCCAGATAAAATGCAAATACCCTTCAGTAATTAGGTAATTTCCGCATTACTCTTCAGTGATATAAACAATAATATAAACAATCTGAAAACGGATTAACTAAGAAAGTATGATATGAACAGGAAAAAACTGCAGCCATGATAGTAGTAAACTAAATACTCCTTGAGCTTCTTTGAACAGGAAAAAACTGCAGCCATGATAGTAGTAAACTAAATACTCCTTGAGCTCCTTTCGGACAGGTAAAAAATCGAAGTGCATACTTTATTCCGAGAATAAAGTATGCACTTCGATTTTTTACCTGTCCGAAAATAACACAAACGTTAATTAATTTAAAGGTTTTATTGAAGAAATAATTACAAAATTTCCAAATTTATAGAGCTTTACAAATAATATCCACTTAAGTTTCACGTTTGAGTTGTTGTAATTGGTGAATATTTCAGACAAATTTCCCCATGCCTGAGATAACTCAAAGTTTACTTGCAGGAAGGAACATATCCGGAAAAAATAAATAGTATTTTCGCATGGAGAATGAAACGAGTAATTTTTACGGGGTGTCACTTTTCTAACTGACAAATCAGATTGTGCTGCGGTTGGAAACTTTTTTATTTCGATCACTTTTTTGTTCTAACAGGCTAAATGTCGTTAAGTCAGCCTAACCAATAAGCTTTTGTGGTGTACATTTTTTTTTTACTTATCGAGACAAAAATGGAAAGTAAAATATAAAGATATTTTAATTAAATAATAATGTTGCTGACTCGATTGCTTCCATGGAAAAAGACATTCATGATTGAAGTCGCCCATCGTGACGAGGTTTTGCCTTGTTAATGTGGGAAGTTTTTTGTTAAAGTTGGACCTTTTAGCCAACATTGATGCTTCAAGGCAGTAAATTTAGAGACACATTATCAAGTGTTTTTTTTTAATTTAGAGACACATTATCAAGTGTTTTTTTTTAATTTAGAGACACATTATCAAGTGTTTTTTTTTGTTTACCAAGAACTTGATGACGTGTTAGAAACACGTCATCAATTTCTTGATAAACGAACAGCCATATACTCATTTTGGATTGTAGCGTGGCCCAATAGAAGAAAATGTGCGCTTAAAACTGGTACCACGTTTAGAAACATTAAAATGTGTTGACTTTTGGACGTCAATAGCAGAAACCAAACTACGAATTGATCCATGGCGATTCAATGAAGCGTTTTTCATTTTTGTTAAATTTTCTGAAAAATTCATTTCATTCCTTCAGCATTTTTCTTTTTCTTTTATCTTTTTTCTGATAAAACATCCTTCACCTTACTGCTTTTTAACTAATTGCGAATTTAGAAACTGTTAACGATTAACTCAAAATTGGCAGCAACCTTTTCTAATAGCACCACCTTGCAGTTTCTCGCCTTTCTTATACTGCAATAATGTTTCTAATATACCCCCGTGTGTTGACTAGAGATTAGATTCTTCGAATTTCAGTCTTGATTAAAATTTTCCGTTTTGTAGAAGCAACGGATGTCATTTACCTTTTACTTATTTACGAAAATTTTTTTACTATCGTTAACTTTTTACGACTTTCAACTACTTCAACGCCAATTATGAATTTAATATTCGAACCTTTATGATATGAAAACTATAAAGATGTTAAATATTAATTTATTTCTATAATCCCACGTTTTTTAAGAAATGTAAAACAAATTTTTTTTTATATTTATGCTTTGTTGAATAAAACAAGTGAGCGGGTAAAAAAGGGAAAGGTGTCAACCAAACTATAAAAGATGTTTTTTAACAAATCTTTTCCCTTTTCTTATTTCAAGATATGAAATAAGTGATTCTAGTAAAAAAAAATAATTACAATGATAAAACAAAAAACATTTTTTTACATTTACTAAGAGAAGCAGAGTCATAGATGTGTAAGAGACGGACGTGCAACTCGTTGTTAACATCAAAGAGGCCGCACAAATCAGCGAGCCATGCGAGTTTCCGACTCTAAATTTTCACCCGTCAACAAAAAGTCTATTAAAATGGCTGCCCAGAGTTTTAAAACAGAAACTCTATAACTATAAAACTCTATATAGCATTTATTTAATAAAACTGTTCAGGATAAAGTAACTACTTCACGCGTTGACAAATTACTAATCAAATTACACCAAGGTAAAGGAAATTAGTTTTCGGCACAAGCAGATTTTATCGTTTTTCTAAGATGAACATTTGTAAATTTGGGAACTTTTTTCGTAAACAAAGACTGTCCATGATTGAATAGACCTGTAAGAATGATTTTAAAATGGCTAAAAAAAGCATAACGAAATATATAAAAGCTTAAATAAAATTTGTTGTCAAGATCTGGTTTCATTCAACTCCTTGGTCCTTCATTCACCAGCCTTAAATTTGTGTATTTTTTAAGTATTTTTTCCGATTTGTCACCATTTTTTGCCTCGACTACTCTATAAGCTCCATGATATATATTTCACTATGCATTATTTTTTAATCGGTGTAATTTCAATGGGCTTTTTTATAATTCATTTGATGAAGCAAAAACTTTTAAAAAGTTATTCAAATTTATAATTATCTTGCAAAATGCGGCCAGGTTGTTCATCTTTTCGTTTTTCATTATTCATATATCATTTCATTTGTCATAAAAAGCACATAAAAAAAACCAATTTTTTTTTGTCAAATAAAAGTTAGCTTATATATAGCTGGTAAATCATATTATGTTGTTATTAAATACTTAGTTATTCTTGCGCTTTGCCATAAATTGGCTTTGCTAAATTCTTTAAAACTGTGACAAATTATTTTTTTCTTTATTGCATTTATATTCATTTTATGTATGAGTTATTTATCCTTAACTGTATATATTTCTGTTGCTAAACATAAAAATAGAAAATTATATAATATTCATAAACTGGAAGTCTATAGCAATATAGTAGATGGACAAGCTCCCTGGACATGGAATCATTGTGCTCTAGGTAGCTACAAAACTAGTTGATATTTTGTATTATTAATTATATCTCCAGCTATACATGTACTAAAGTAGTTAAGTAAATTAATTTTTATATCATCATCAGCGTTATTTCTTAAAATATTAAGAATGTCTCGCTATATAAAATTAAGCTTAAAACTTGGTTCTAGTTCTGTTATTTTTAACAACTAAATGGAAGTTGATGTGACTGGTTAGACGAGACCAAATATTTTCGACGAATCCGACAGATTTTAAGAGAATTAAAGTTCTATGTTTTAAAACAAAAGGTTTGTAACAATTTTCAAAATGCATGGTTCGCAAAAAAAACAACAAAAAAAAACAGTAACGATGCATGTCTATCTCTTATACGTCCGTGGTAGAATAAAGTTAAAGCGCACTTAACGACGGTGCATGGTTACGCCCTGAAAATGATAGTTAACATGAGAAAAAAATAAAGGTTAAGGTGAGTTTCCACTCATCCTTTTTTGCTACGGGTAGGGAAAGAGATGGGAAAAAAAACGAATATGGACAGATCGGATGGGATATATTCATTTCCACTTGCACTGGTCAAACTTGCTTTACTTTAACTTTCACTTTTAAGTAATGATAGCTAAATAATAAAAATGGCGGTGTTATCGATTCTTAGCAGAAGAACTTTACATTTTGTAGTTTTTTCTCGCAATCAACAAGTCACTAAATAGCAATAATTTTCTCTTCTAACTAACTCTCTCTTTTTACAAATTTTCTCCTTTATATATACCCCATGCTTTTCCCAAAATATCCTTCCACAAACCGTCATAAATCACCACAAACACATATTTACAATTCTTATTGGTAAATCTATTAAAGCTATTAAATCCCTAACGTCATCAAATGTTCTAGAACTTTCCGAAATTACACTCCTCCTTGATCCTTACGGATCATCCAAATAGTAATCAAGGTATTTCGAAGGCATGCGCCGTTCCCGACCACTCCGTCGCAAAAGCATGTCGATTTCTTGGGGTCTATCCTCAGCGTCGATATTTTCCTCGTTCGTCTCTAATACATCTTTAATTGGATCTCCTTGGTTTTCAGCATCCACTTGATCAGTTTCAACATTCATCTCTACTTCCTCATCAGGGATAATGTAGGGCTGAGTATCAGTTCGAGGTCTAACATGTTTCACATGACGCGGAATGCCGTTCACTTCTACGGTTTGGTTTAACGCATTCCGAGTTACCGTAGCTGGTTGCCACTTTGTATGGCACCTCGCATTTGGTGGTTTCAGCCAGACTTTATCGCCAATTCGAAATCTCTCGTTCAGGACATTTCGTGCAGGAAGATTCTCTTTTTTCAATCCTTTCACACCAATGGGGTAGCTGTATATTTTGCCCATCGGGCTTGCACCATTTTTGTCGGCTGAGACATTGTACCAATATAGTGCTTCCGGTATCGACATTTTTGATCGTTCTGCTATTCTCTTGATCGTACGGTGGTTTCTTTCCACAATTCCCTTTCCTTCAGGATAATAAGCGGCTCTATATCTAATTTGCACTCCCCAACTATCAAGGAAACTCCTTATCTCTTTAGTCTTAAATGTTGGCTCATTGTCAGTTAATATCTCAGACGGTGCTCCACGTTCACAAAAAACAAGACGGAGTATTCGGACTATGGCAACACTTCCGTATGAGCTCGATAATTGTCGCCACAACGCGTATTTTGAAGGTCCACAATCAATTAGACTCAAAAACTTGTCAGTGCCATAATGCGTGATATCCATGGCCAATCTCTCCCAGTTTCCTTTAACATCCAATTTTCCTTTTTCCCACCGTATTGGCGCTGGATCTATTGACTGACATGGTTCGCAATTTTTTATCACACTTCGAACATCGTTTTCAGTAGCAGTCGGAATTGTTTTACGAACAAAGTTTAACGTTCGATTCACTCCAAAATGTCCAGTTCTTTTGTGTATATTGGAAATAGCTTCAGCCTTCGTAGCTGCGACTCCCAAGCAACCATTCCGACACTCTGGCACAGTCAGTTTGTTGAGCCATCTGCTGCGAACTCTAGTTAATGCGTCGGCCAAATTATCTTTAGAAGGAATGAGTTTCACCTCGACGCTAACATCGTATTCTTCAATTAGTTGTTGCAACACGCTCAGTCTTCTTCGAATCAGCATTTCCCCCGTCGCTTTTGATCTCAACCTTGATTTTCCCGTAAGGGCGTCAGAAACCCAGTGGTACACAGTCACGGAATCGGTAAAAACAGTCACTTTCTTCAGCTTCCACATCAGAGCCATATTCATTCCCCGTATCACAGCGTCTAGTTCTGCCATGTTTATATGAACATCAGACGTTTCTTTTCGCAGCCATGTTGCATCCTCCACAGTAGTCTCCCCAACTTGAATAAGAGCACCAATCGCTAAAGAACTGGCATCAACCCACACTTTTCCCTCATCACCACGCACAGCCCAATCACCACAAGCAGGCTCGCAGCGTTCCACCTCAGCAAATACTTCCTGAAGCACCCACTTAACGTTCTCATCACAAACATCATCGTCCCAACCCGTCGTCAGACTGACAGCTTTCCTCTTCAAGAGACTACAAATCACTCGCAACCAACCACACACGGGTAAATGTCCTACCAACTGTCCACAGATTGAAAACACAACTCTCCTGGTTAACTTTTGCGAGATAGCATCAACTCGGTTCCCTCTGGACTACATCAGTTTGTTACCAACCTTGCGCACACACAATCCTAACACACGAACTCCATTATCATCAATCTGCTCACCATCTTTACTCTCTAAACCATATTTCAAAAAATGCCTCTTGACATAATCAAGACTCACCACACTTTCGTCTACGAAAATGTCGTCTACATAAGCGGACGTTCCCCTCTTCACCAATTCGTCTTGATCAATGACGGCACTCACAACGGATTTCATGATCATTGGCGCAACATTCAATCCGAAACCAAGTCGGGTCAAGCAATACCTTTTATTTCGAAACACCACTGTTTGGAACGGCCAAAGAGATTTATCAGTTTTTAGTTGAAGATAAGCCTTGCGTAAATCGATGATTGCTGGTTTGTTACCCATCCTTCTCCATTCTCTAAGCTTTTCGACACACACATCTGCATCTCTCGTGTATGCCTCAATTAAATCGTTAGCTTCTCTCCAGTCTAGAACAGGTCGGATTTTGTTGTCTTTGTTTCTCTGAATGACAGCCATTAACGGAATCTGCCCTTTGGGCGGCCCCAATTCATTTTCGTTGTACTCTAACAGCCATTTCCGATCAATCCATTCCTGTAGTTCGTTTTCATAGTCTGCTCTAGCGTATTGTGGAATTCCGTACTGTGCCACTTTATTATACAATCGGTTGGGGCCTTCTCCATCTCTCCATTTCCATTTGACTCTCCATTCAGCACCATTAAAAACTGCTTCATGATCTTTCTTTTTTATTTCGATTTTCTTGACTTTGTTCTTGTTCAAAGCCGTTGCTCCACAGTAACTTAATCCGAACTTCGCTTTTCCCAAAGGAGAGATGGATACTCCTCCTAGTAACTTAATGGAACTCATTCCAAGCATCATATCGACTCCAAACGGTTGGAAATCCACTAAAATAACCTGATCACGTGCTTTAATGCCATCAACTTCAAGAATCACGACCGCTGACCCAGTGCACTGATGAACCTTTCCTTCAAACGTTACTACCTTTTGAGAGTTTGAGTACCTACATTGACGTCTGGGCAGGAATTTTTTATTCAAAATTGTCTTTGAACACCCTGTGTCTACTAACGCTGTCGCAACCATACCGTTAACTTTCAAACGAATAACAGATAATGCGCTCATTCCACCGATGTTCAGGAGCGAGGTAGCGCAGATGCCTCGCTCCTGCAATCGTTTCCCTGCAGCTTCCAGCATTTCGATGCAATGTGTCCTTCCTCACCACATTTAAAACATCTAACAGTCTTCGGAGACAAGCTCTTCGCAAGCGAACAGTTCTTTGCAATGTGATTCAAACGTTTACAGTTGTAACACACTAACGCAGTTTTTGTAGCATGGCGTCTAGACACAGCGCCAACAGCATCACTGTCAATCACATTTGCACAGTTCATAGCAGCTCTCACTCTGGGTAACATTTTATCAATCGGGTCCATTACGGCTCGAAATCTTGATGATAAGACTTCTGGCAAACCCACAACAAACGCCAAACGCACAGACTCCTCTGGTAATTTAGCTAGATAGGCTAATCGTCTTAAATCAGCTAAAAACACGTCAACTTTTTCTTCGTCACATAATTTTCGTTTTGTGAATAGTTCATATGCAGTGTAGGCATCTATAGAAAACGCCGCTAATAACACACGCTCGACTTCCACTACATCTTTTTTGACTTCCGCGGTTAAAGCATCGTACACTGCATAAGCAGCTTCTCTGAGAAGAATCGGAAAAAGTAGTTCAAGCTTTAAGTTCTGAATTTCAGCAATCACTTTTGTTCGTTGAATCCAAACAGCAGCATCCGAAGTGCCATCGTACGTTTCAAACATATCAAACAATCTCATACTTGGTTCCATGGCCCGGTTAGCTTGTAGTTTTTTCTCGCAATCAACAAGTCACTAAATAGCAATAATTTTCTCTTCTAACTAACTCTCTCTTTTTACAAATTTTCTCCTTTATATATACCCCATGCTTTTCCCAAAATATCCTTCCACAAACCGTCATAAATCACCACAAACACATATTTACAATTCTTATTGGTAAATCTATTAAAGCTATTAAATCCCTAACGTCATCAAATGTTCTAGAACTTTCCGAAATTACACATTTGTTATTACTGAATTATTTAAAAATCAAAAGAAGGCAAAAGTATAAAAAAAGGTTTTGGGTCAGAAAATTATTTAGAGAAAGAAAAACAAAAGGAGCATTCAATTTATTTATAAAAGATACGCAACTTTTCGATCACGAATTCTTTTTTAAGTTTTTTCGAATGACACCTACAAAGTATGAACATTTGTTAAGTCTAATTGCACCGGCGATTACAAAATCTTCCCTCAGACGCGAGACAATTGGAGCGAGTGAACGTTTAATGGTCACTTTGAGATATATTTTTGGAGGCACTTCACAAATAGACCTATCTGGTATGTTTCGAATAAGTCCGACTTCCATAGGAAGAATAATAAACGAAACCTCTACTGCTATATGGACTATTTTGTTGGCTATGGAATATATTAGCTATCCAAAAAACAAAAATGAATGGAGATTTATAGCAAACGAATTTGAGAAGAAATGGAACTTCTCCAATTGCATAGGGGCTATAGATGGGAAACATATAGTTATGCAAGCCCCTTCAAGATCAGGCTCGTTCTACTTTAATTATAAAAAATCTCACTCTATTGTTCTGATGGCTATTTGTAATGCAAACTATGAATTCACACTTGTTGATATTGGTGATACTGGTAGAAATAGTGATGGTGGTGTATTCAGAAATAGTAAAATGGGAATTGCTTTTGAATCAAAGTTATTAAATATCCCAGAACCTTATGAACCAATAGGCTCAAACGTAAAACTGCCATATGTTCTAATTGGAGATGAGGCATTTCCCCTCAAAAACTATTTAATGAAGCCATACCCTAAAGAAATATTATCTTTGAAGGAAAGAATATATAACTATAGATTGGCACGTGCACGCAGAACAATAGAAAATACTTTTGGTATTTTGGCAGCAAGATGCAGAATTTTTCGCAAACCAATTATTGCAAAAGAAAATATTGTAATTAACGTGACTAAAGCTGCCACTGCTCTGCATAACTACCTTATGCATGGTCGTCAGTTTGAACCATTAAATCAATATTGCCCTTCAAAATTTGTTGATTATGAAACACCATCTGGTTTGCAAGCTGGTGAATGGTGAAGTGATGTTTCTGATTACCAAGGAATAACACTTTTACAAAAACAATTAGGCTCAAATAACTATACTCGTGATGCAAAGGCAGTGAGGGAATCATTTCGAGACTTCTTTAATTCTCCCCAAGGACAGGTTCCATGGCAATATGATTCGGTTACTCATTCTCAAAACACATTTGATCAAAGATGAAATTCCTCTTCCTTTATATATATATATATATATATATATATATATATATATATATATATATATATATATATATATATATATATATATATATATATATATATATATATATATATATATATATATATCTGTGTGTGTGTGTTATATATATGAATATATATAGTTTTTTTAGTTGCTTTATTTGTTTTTATTTTTGAAGTATTTTATTGTTTACCTTAAATGTATATATTGAATGTAAAAATAACTAACATCTTCGTATATGAAATATATTTTATTTGAAAATTAAATTTTACATTTTCATTCATTGTCACTTTCCATTTCAAGGAGGATTTCCATAACTTTTATTTTTGCTAATTTGTTTTTCTTTTTTGAAAGATTATGAAAAGAGCTTACTAAGCTTTTACAGAATAACTCATCCGGATCATTTTCATATATTTTCATCAGTTTATTTTGCTCCACATCATTCATTATCGCTTTTTCAAGAGCAACTTGTAATGGGTCAATTTTCATTTTTCTTTTCATATGATTTGGCGATGAGATAATCATCTGAGGTGATGTAATTGAATTTATAACTGTTTCATTTTCTACTAAAGTCAAATTATCTCTTGAACTTGATGCTCTAATGGAATTGTCTATATTTTCAAGTCCTCTGTGTTCAACTAAATGTTGTGTTGCAAAAATATCGCATTTTATGTTTGAACTAGTCGATTTTACCCCAATGACATCTTTCAAAAACATTAATTCTGTGAAGAATTGGCATGATGGTAATTGTTCCCCACCAGCTCCAGACATGGTAGCCTTTTTTTGACGATTCAAGCATCTACGAAAATTTTCTCTCAATTTCGTCCATGCTGAAGTCAAAGTTTTTTCTACACACAAAAAGAAAAAAAAAAAAAAAAATAGGTTACGTTATGTAAAATAGGTTACGTCATTTTATTATTTAGAAATTTTTGTTTAAATTTACTTGGAAAAATAAATAGCTACCTTCTATTTTTAATAAAGTAGATATCTGCCTCCATGCTTCAACTTTTAAAGGTGTTTCCTTATATGCGCGAGTTGTTGTGTCCCATAAACATGGAAATTTTCTCACTTCTTCTATTAAATGAGCCTCCAAGTTTGTTGGAACATTTTGTATTCTTGAAAAATCCACATTTAGTTCATTCATTATTAAATTAAATTTATAATAATATCGTAAATCGGACAGTTCACTTCAAAGTTTAATATTTTAACATTTTATTCGGGTATTTATACAATTTAAAATTAGCAGTAAAACTAACAAAGTTGTAATTGTGAGTAACTAAATATCTTAATGATTTCCATTTTGCTTCATAGTAGGAAAATAAAAATATACGCGTAAATAGCTTTAAGTAATTACATACATAGTTATAGGAAAATAAATGTTTTTGACAAAATTACGAAATTAAAGCTTTATGACAAAATTACGAAAATGGAAAAATTCTTGGAAACTTTTACACTTTTTTGTTTTTAATTTTCGAAAATTCTAGCAAGGTGATTGGCTGCTCGTTTCGCTATTTGCTTATTTACGGGAAAAAGTTGATTTGAGATTAACCTTTTCCCGAGACAGATATGATGGGAAAAACTAAGCTGCGGGAAAATCAAATTACAAACTGCGCATGCTCACGTGATTAATTTTCCCATCCCTTTCCCGTTCCCGTAGCTAAACGGATGAGTGGAAACTCACCTTTATACAATTCGCGGCTTGAACCATTGTTTCAGGTAAAATGGTTAGAGCTTAATGAGTTGTACTTGCTTTGCCAATTTAGTCTTAATTATCCGGTTCTTAAATTAAGTTTTTTAACGTTTTAACATAAAGATGTTTTGTATGTGTCATTACAATAAATTATTAGAAGATTAGCCATTTAAAAACTTTAAAACTAGCTATTCATTTGGAAAATGGAATCAATCTTTAATTTAGAAAAAACTTCTTTGGCATCAGCCCGAACTACTTATCGTCTGCAACAATTACGAACGGAAAATAGTTTTTCCGCACCACAAGATCTCGTTATTTTAATTTTATGCATTTTTACGTGTTTTTAATTTTCTCTTTGAGAAAATTATTTTTTGTTGTAAATACTGTTCAGTGCATAGTTTTTTCTTTCGATGATGAATATTTACCATAAATATGTTAATGTGCTTTTTTTTGGGACTGTGAGGCAACCCATTACTTTAAAGATCCTCATGTTGGTATTGGTACTGGTATATATACACGGTATTTCTGTTTTCTAAATATGCGGTAGCGAAGTTTTGATAAGTTTAATATTTCCTCAAGAAAACAATCTGTTAAAGTGAAATGCGGCTGTCAGATGATGCGTTTAGTGAACGCACTCAATATCACTTACCGCAATACGATGCAATACACTAGCATAAAAAAATTGCGACTGGATTTGAGCATCTCTGATCACGAGTGAGAGTTTGTTTTGATCGGGATTGTTAAAAACCATTCCAAAGATGCTATATTATCATGCTGATAAACAGCCTAATACGAAAAACAGAAATATAGAAAAAAAGAAAAGTGCATTAACCAAAATAACGGACCTCACCCTGGGTAAAGCAAGGCCATATGGGTACATGATGAAAGGGACGCAAACGCGAACATTTGTGATAATAGACAATTATGATTTTTTCTCTGAGTGGTCTTCAACACGAAAACACCGACTGAAGCCTACCAAAATTCGGCAAATAAAAAGTATTAGGAGACCAAAATTTTT
The DNA here is from genome assembly GCF_058129835.1 of Hydra viridissima. Taxonomy (NCBI): domain Eukaryota; kingdom Metazoa; phylum Cnidaria; class Hydrozoa; order Anthoathecata; family Hydridae; genus Hydra; species Hydra viridissima. Next base: position 12,739,444 of record NW_028324311.1, on the reverse strand, counting down.
GAAGTCATGCTGCCATAAATTTTAAATGTAAATCTAACTATCCAAGATGAAAAATATAGCTGAAGAATTTAAGAAAAACCGAATTTGCGGCTGAAGTTCCTAATGTAAATAAAGCGAATATCTAAGCTGTAATGAAAATGAAATAAAAAATAAAGAGCAAATATCAGATGAGTTTGAAAAAAAAAAAATGTTTGAATCGAAACAAACCTTCAAGAATTGACGACTCAAATTGTAAGATTGTAATGACTATTACAATGGTTTGAACTTGCCTAAAAGATTTGTAAGCGCTCCAAAATGGAATGGAATAAATTATATAATAATGGAATAAATGGAATAAATTAGCGCGGAGAAACCTGACGTAGATAAAGTTACATCAATCTTTAAATCTGGGGGTACAACAAAAGTAGGAGATTAAAGAGCCTTTATCAATGCATCCCGTTTTCTCAAAAATATTAGAACGAATAATGTGCATTAGTTGATTGAACCATATTTGTTCAATATAATTTATTTTATAGAAAACAACCTGCATTTAAAAATAAAAAATGTTCACTAAATATGCAACGTTTCACGACTAATGAAATAAAAAGCTCTTTTTACTTTGAGAGAATTTGTCGATTATTTCGAAACATTCGACGCAATTCACCAAAGCTTAAGATGTCGTTAGAGTATCAAACAGGTGGCTAAAGCATTACTTTAATGGACGTATGCAGTTTGTATATTAAAGAAATAGTAATTTCACAACTCCCTTTTCAATCTCTTGCTGAATGCCTCAAGAGTCGATATTTCTTTAAGCTACGTCAATGATCTCTGAGTGACGTCATAAAATCTTTCAACTATACTCTTTGTTGACGATAGCAACACGTTCAAATCAGGCAAAAGACGTATACCAACCATTTTTAAAAACGAACTCAAAGTTTAAAAACGCTTCGATATGGTTCAATGCAAACAAACATCCTAATAACGCAAAAAAAAAAAAAAAAAAAAACCATGCTTGTTTTCAACCGAAATATCAAATTGTAGGCATGTAAATCGATCATGAATTGTCTTAAATAAACCACAACTAAAACAAATCTACTATTGCTTTATCCAATGGTATCACTTACATATAAGAGCAAACTGAAAATGTTATCGCAAACAGAAGTATGCGGCTGATAAACTTTAAAAATAAAAAAAGTACGTTTTGAAAGCAAAAGTATTTTTACATCTGTATAAGCTGAATGTCTATTCGTCTTGAACAAAAAAAAATTTCAACAAATGTCTTTCTACTTTTCATGGTCTCTGTAAACTAAAGCCTAGTTGTTTTATATTATGCGCGAAAATGAATCACAAATTGAACCTTCAAGCAAATCTAAGCTCGAAAAAATTAAAATTACCAATGCATAACAATTTTACCATTTTACAAAATGAAATTGTTTGTGGAAATTTTAATAATTACATGAAATCATAAAAATTATATTACTAAAGAACAGAAAATTACAAAAACTAAACAAAAAATAAAATGAACAAAAAATCATGGAGTTGTTGTAAGGAAAAGTTTAAGGGTTCAAAGCGCACTTACCATTTTTCGTAATTTTTCTTTCCTTATTTCATTTCTTACGATTGTTTCTTTCATTTTCTTTTAGATGTTTTTTATCGTTCTCTTGCTTTAACTTTAAATATAATATAAAAATATAAAAAGTTTGTATATACAACAACGAAACCCAATATATGCAACATTTTTCACGGGTATTGAATTTATAAAAACTAAAATTATAAGAAAACAGGTATTTTCATCGTTTCGGTGAAAACAAAAAAAAAAAAAAACTGTTTCAAAGAGAGAATTAGCTGCAATCTTTTATAACGGGAAAGAAAAGTCATTATAAAGAGAAAGAAACCAATCAAAAAAGTTAGCACGCCTATAATGATTGCTTTAACAACTACAGATCGTAGATAGAACAATGATAGAAGCTATAAATTCATGCTTTCGAAAAAAGGAAAAACATGAAACCAAAAAAATGAACGGTTTTGTTAAAACCGTTTCTTATTTCTGCTTTTTTGTCATCAAAGGGCGCGAAATTTACCAAAATCGAATGTTTAGAGACCGGACTTGCCAACAAATGTTCAAAGTATAAAACTCTGTGATAAAACAAGCAAAATATTCGAATCCAAAAGAATATCGATAGATGCTATTTGACTTTTTCCTCCAAATTTTATTGTTATTAAATGTTATTTAAGAAAAAAGGAAAGACATTAAGAAATATTATTTCACCTTGCATGAACAAACAAAATCGAGTTTAAATTTAATTAGCCTTTTTAGGCTAAGCTCAAAAAAAAAACAATGCTTTCTTAAGCTTTGTATAAGCAGTTGTTGAGTTGAAAATAGATCAATGTCCACGTAGTTTTCAATAGGGCTTTGCTCGCTGCGGAAAGCAAATGAGTTATCGAGTTGAAATTTAACGAGTTTGTACGTCACATTTTATTTACGAGGTTTTATGTAGAAAATGTTGAAATAAATTCCCCGAGCGTAAGATATTACTGTTTCGATTCGATACAACAAACATAATAATGGTGCTGAGGGGATGAGCTCATCAACGAACCCGATAACGAAGACAAAACATAATTAAACATACTTCATAATTCATTTTTTGGGTTGGGCTAATTTACAAGCGCTTTTACAGTTAAATATAAAATGGAGGACCGGACTCTGTAAGATAAAAAAAGGTTGGTTTAACAAATCTTTACGCAAAAGCTTAAAATATTTGCTAAACGTTGTGAGAACAAATTGCGTATGAGAATTAATCAAAACTCATTTAAATCTTCTTCATGAAAATCGCTGACAAAAATCAAAAATTGTCGTCATTATTAAAAATCTTTTTTTTTTTTTTGAAATTCTAAAATTCTAAAAATAGGTACAAAAAAAAAATAATAATTTAAAAATAAAAAACATTTGAATCAAAAATTTAAATAACAGCCTTTAAAAATCCTATATTCTCTTTTTATTTATGCTCTCAGGAAGACGAGAGGCAATAAACACAACAAGCAGTGCAGAAACTGCAATCAACATAAATGCAAAATACTGATTAAATGGGAATCCTAAACTTTTCTCCCCTGAATTCGACTTTTTAACGTTACTCATTGACCATGTAAACACCATCCCAAAACATACTGATCCGATCGACCTACAAAGAAAACAGGGTGTATTTATTGAAACCAAAAATTCTATTTTTATGTCATACTAAAATATATTAAAGTTTGCGAGACATAGAGTTTGTACCTTCCAAAGGAAGCGACGGACAAGCCTACACCATTAGCCAGTCCTAGCAACTCAGACTCGACCGAATTATTTATAAATATATTTACGCACAAAACCCCAGAACTATACATCGTTCTCATAAGGCACTGGGTAATCCATAAAGCTACCCACAAACTAGTCCTAAAATGAAACAATACTAAATCTTAAATATATTACATTCAATATAAATATAAAATATTTCCGTAATACATAATACAAACAATACTCATAATATAATAAAAATATCTAAAAATTTGATGAAACTGTGTTTCTACTTTTCCAACGGTCGTCGATCATAGGCGCTGGAACATAGGTTGCAGGATGGGCAACTGCCCACCCAACATTTCTGCACCGGGGGCAGAGGATATCTTCTGCCCTCCCCTCCCCCCCCCCGAAGTAATACTATTCGCGATTCAAAACAGCGATAATTTCATGCACTCCGAAGAAAAAAAACTTTTGCATTCAAAAGAATGCAAAAGTTCTTTTTTTTTTAAAGAACTTTTGCATTCGATAAGAAAGTATTCTAGCTTATCGATATTTGTGTTTAAGTTTCTGATGTTGATGTGTATTACCGTGAACTTTCCTGTGTTAGTTTGGAGTTCAGCTTTAAAAGTTTTAATAACAAATTATGTAGAGTCAAATACTTTTCTGTTATAAAAGAAAATATCGCCCTCATAAATCAGTCGCAAAAAAAATATTTTCAGTTTTGAAAACGTCAAAACGCAACTTTTGAAAGTCTATTGTTTCAAAGTCATTATCCAGTAGATACTAGATAATCGGTATCGTATAAGTCGATAACGAGAAGAATGGTCTCGTATCGCGTGGTATCGCTTATATACCAATGTCGATACTATCAGTATCGGTTCGATACAAATCGATACCGAGAAGGAAGGTCTCGTATCGTGTGGTATCGCTTATGTTCCAATGTCGATACTATCAGTATCGCTTCAATACCAAACTATACCGATAATAAAAAGAATCGTATAGTATCGCATGGTCTCGAATCGAGACTCTCAATAAAACAAAAAAAAAAAACAAACTAAAATGTGACTTATTGAATTTTTTATTGACAAAATACAAGTACAATTGCTTTTTGGAGATATAGTTATTGCTTTTTAACAATAACTAAATCCCCAAAAGTCTAACGCAACATGTGTCACGTTTGGTTAAACAAATGCGACACATGTCGCGTTTGTTTAATCACTCTTTCACAGAGATGGATGTCAGACACAATACAAAATGAAATTATTCAAATGTTTGCACATTCAGTTCAACGAAGCATTGTCACTAATATATCACAGTGCTCATATCTTGGCCTTACAGCTGATGGAACTACAGATGTCGCGGGTCATGAGCAATTTTGTCAGCATACGGTATGTAGGCCCTAGTTTAAAAGTACAGGAATGCTTTATGGGTTTCTACAATTTCCAGAACAGCACTGCTGAAACGTTGTTTAATGCCATAATTAATGTGTTTACCCGCTGCACAAAATCCCCCCCCCCCCCCCCCCCTTCTATTAGGCACCAAAGATTAGCAGGCGACAGGTCAGTACGTGTGATGCAAGGGCTAAAATCTCAGGCTTAGCCAAACAAGTTTCTAAGCCACAAACCTTTTATGGAGTCCTATTATGCGCTGCTCTGTTTTCCAAATTCGAATTGGTAGCCAAATCAGTGAGTGCATCAGCCGCTGAAAAATGTTTTCAACTCCTTCTGGCTCAACTTCAAGACTTGCGTAGTGATGAACTTGCTTCAGAATTACACAGGAAGGCCATCGAGAAAGCTACCACACTGAATCTCGAGCTGCCTAAGGGACAGTGTAGTTCCACAGTTAATGCTCCTGCTCGTTTCTCGCATGGAGCTCAAAGCCGTAAAGTAGAACAATTAACTAAAGATGTTATCTGGAAGAAAAGTCTCTTCGAAGCCATTGACCACTCAGTTACAGAACTGCAGCGCCGTTTTAACTTAGAATTGTATAAAATTAAAAGCTACTTTGATAGGCTCATGCACATCCACAAGTAATGCAGCTGCAACTGCTTCCACAGTTGTTTAAATACAAGTCACTGCCTAAAGATTTACACCAGCTAGCAGCAGCTTTAAAAGACCTTGAACCAAGTACCCGCAGGTTACTTGACATGGTGGAACAGGTAGTTGTGTTGTGTTTATCTGTTCCAATATCCGTAGCTGGTTCTGAAAGGTCCTTCAGTGCATTGAGACGGCTTAATACTTGCCTGCGGCCAACAATGTCACAGAGTCACCTCACTCACCTCGCTTTAATGCACATTAACAAAGATTACCAAGACAAGGTTGACATTACAGCACTCATGGAGGAGTTTGTGGCTAAAACCCATAAACTTTCATCCGTATTTGGTCATTTTTTTACAGTAACTGTAATTGTTTTTGGTAGATTTTGTTTTGTACCAAATATTTAAATATGATTTAAAAAGGATTGCAAATCTGCATTTAGCAGGGTTAATTACACAGGTCTACAAAAAAAAACTTTTTTTCTGTTGCATGAGATATTTAAACTGATTTTTATGTATTTTTAAACGCTGAATCCAAATATAAGGTCCGTTTTTGTTGGTAAGCTCTAGTTTTTTTGCAATAACCAATTTATTTATTTTTTAAAAACTATGTTTTTCATAGGTATTTTTATTCAATAGGTATAAAAAAGGAACCATATCATTGTTTTTATTAGATCAAATATATAATATGATGGCTTCTTCAAATCGACATAAGTGCAAGCATAATCCTAACTCATTCTGTTATATCTGTGGTTGCTATACACTTGTTCGACAAAGACGAAACATTACTAATTTTGTAAAACTAGCATATAAATTATATTTTGATATTAAACTTGGCGACCAAGAAAAAAAGTGGGCTCTACATACTGTGTGCCATATTTGTGAAGAAAGTCTTCGAGATTGGACAAAAGGAAAAAGAAAGAATTTACCTTTTGGAGTTCCCATGGTTTGGAGGGAACCACAAAACCACATTGATGACTGCTATTTTTGTCTTGTTAATACTACTGGTATTGGCAAAATAAAGAGGCAAAAAACAGCTTATCCCAACATTCCTTCTGCTATTAGACCAATTCAACATTCTAAAGAGATTCCATTTCCAATTTTTAAAGGTTTATTTTTTTCAGAAGACGAGGAAAGTATGACTGCTATAGAAACAGAAGAATTTTTACCAGATTTGGAAGACTTCTCATCTAATGCTAAACAATTTCAGTTTGCCTCAGTGTTTTAGTCAGATAGAACTGAATGACTTAGTTCGTGATTTAGGACTTTCTAAGCAAGCAGCAGAAGTATTAGCATCACGTTTAAAGGAAAAAAACCTACTTGATAGTTTTGCAAAAGTTTCTTACTTTAGAACAAGAGATGAAAACTTTGTTAACTTTTTTTCAGAAGTCAGTTTATTTGTTTACTGTCATGATATATCAGGTCTCCTATTACAGTTAGGTATTTCTGTATATAATCCAATAGAATGGAGACTTTTTATCAATAGTTTAAAGCGAAACCTCAAATGCGTCCTACTGCACAATGGAAATATTTTTGGTTCTGTACCAATTGGTGATTCTGTTCATTTGCGAGAAACTTACGATGACATTAAAATGGTGCTTAACTTGATTAAATATCGCGAACATAACTGGATTATTTGTGTAGATCTAAAGATGGTTAACTTTCTACTTGGTCAGCAGAAGGGTTTTACAAAGTTTCCATGTTATCTCTGTATGTGGGATAGTTGAGCAAGAAATCAACACTAAATACAAATAGAATGGCCCATTCGCAAGACTCTCGCAGTGGGCATGCAAAATATTGTGAATGAACCCATTGTTAGTCGAAATAAAATAGTTTTTCCACCACTCCATCTTAAACTTGGATTCATGAAACAATTTGTTAAAGCACTGAAAACTGATAGTGATTGCTTTCAGTATATAGTTACATCATTACCAGGTTTGTCAATAGAGAAAAAAAAAAGCAGGAGTTTTTAATGGGCCACAAATTCGCTATCTTATAAAAGATAAAAAATTCATTAAAACAATGAATATCAAAGAGAAAACAGCTTGGTTGTCGTTTGTGGTTGTTGTAGAAAAATTTCTTGGTAAAAAGCAGAAAACTATGCAGATTTAGTTGATGAAATGTTGAAAGCCTTTTGTGATCTTGGATGCAAAATGAGTATAAAACTTCATTATATAAATAATCATCTTGACCAGTTTCCTGAAAATCTTGGAGATGTGAGCGAAGAGCAAGGAGAGCGATTCCATCAAGATCTTAAGACAATCAAAGATCATTACCAAGGACGATGGGACATACATATGATGGCAGACTACTGTTGGGGCATCAAGAGAGAAGACTCAGGAAAAGTTTATAAAAGAAAGAGCAACAAGCAAAAGTTTCTTCCTGATTAAATAGTTTTAATTAAACAATGTAATCTACAATCTTTTTTAAAACTAAAGTAAAACATGATTATGTTATTAATCAATAAAAAGTTGATAATTTTGCTAGGACTTTATTTATAGGACGATATTTATAAAATGTATATTTTAAACAGTTCACTTTTTTTTTCATCTGCTTTCTGCTTTTGTTTTAGTTTGGTAAACAACTTTTATTGTCAAAAATATCGTAGCACTTCCAAATGAGTTTCAAATCTGTATTTTAGAATTATTTCTAATGTTTTGCAAAATAAAAAAATGTTTATTGCAAAAATCGTGTAGCTTTCCATAAAAATCTGATGCCAGATTTGAATTCAGCATATCAAAATTATGTAAGAACAAGCGTCAAATTTAATGCAATAAATTTTTTGTAGACCTGTGTTATGCCTAAAAAAATTTCAGTGGGATAACGCCCCCCAAACACCCCATTCAGGGAGGGGTACCCCTCCCCAAGCCCCACCCATTTCTACCCCCCCCCCCCATTTAACACTTTCAGCGCCTGTGTCGTCGATTACTTATTAGCTCCAAATCTTGCAATACTACTAACGATGAATTTCTAGAGTCAGCAAATACTTGCATTTAAGTTATGAGTAGATGTGTAATAAAGAATACTCAACGAACTTTGATCAACCTTCCTTGCTCACTTACTTTATGTCATTAAAACTTTTTTATGAAAGTCAATTTTTTTTAATAAAACATCTCAGTCCCTAAAATGAATTTCTCACCTGTTTTTTATCATAGCATCAGTTGGCAATAAGAAAGTAAGCACACTGAATAAAAATGTTGTACTGCAAAAAACCTGAAATAAAACATGCATTTAGGCTTTAAAAATGCTTTGTAAGAAATGTATCCATTTACAAGTGATTTGTACGAAATATATATTTCTGTGTACAACAGGTGTCCACTGCAAAATAAGACAAAATAAAAAGTAATTGTTTTATGTTTAAATGTCGCACAAAAATACCTACTTTTACATATGTCAATTATTCAACATGAAGATATAAATGGAAAAAAAAAAAAAAAAGAAAAAATGCTTGTTTTTTTTCAGCGATAAAAATTTCATTTTATAAAAAAACAAGTGTGTAAAAGAGTGTTTTAACTTCACAAAGAAATTTACATATACTAAACCAAAATCAAGGACCTCAAACAATTTTTCGAGCTCCAAAGTTAACAAAATAACAGAAAAACTCAAAATATCACGTGATTACACTCACATGCTTACACTCGTAAATTAGTCAAAAGAAATGCAGGAATAAATGACATTGTCAGGCTTTACCAAAAAGATCTGAGTTACAAAAAGCTGTCTGCTTGGCAAAAATGTGGGCGGTTTTATAGAAATTATTGCACTATACAGTGGCTGGAAATGATGGATTTTACTGCAGTGATCATAAAATGGCTCCTCTAACCTTAAAACTCAAGAAAAAAGTAACCAGATGGCTTGACTGATGGCTCTAGTCTTGCCATTAGTCCAAGAGGCACAACTAGAGCCATTAATCAGACCATCTGGTTACTTAAGCTATCTTGTTACACAAGCTCTTTTGTTAAAAAAAAATATGAATTTTGTTAATTTCAATTTCAATTTAATAAATATTCACTTTTTTGTGGACATCTGTTAAACACAAAAAATGATATAGGATGTAAGAAATATATATCTATTTTCATGAAGTAGATAAATAAAAGATACACTTTGTGATATCTTTGATTAAAATATATGTATTTTCTTACTATAAATTAAAAATTAATTTAACTACCTTTTTTGCTCCATATCTGTTAACTAACTGTAAGAAAAAGTAATTCCTCAATATTTCATCAATTTGACTTTTTTTAAGCATTTAAACTTAACAAATTGAAAAAAACAAAAAAAACAAAAAAAAACAACTGAAAAATAGCAATGACAGCATACCTTGTTAATGACTAAAAATTGAATAACAATCATAGCAAGACCAGTGATCAAATATAACAAACCAATTTCAGATGAGTTCATGCCCAATCCATCTAAAAAATATGGATTCCTATATTGTTATTGTAAGGTTTACTTTAACAAACTGCTACCAGGTATTGGTTACAAACAATGATTTGAATCACTATGCTAATAAATACATAAATTACTATATTTGACAGATGTTGCAGCAAACACTGGAAACAAGTCTTCATAACCCACCATAGTCATTGAATGCAAAGCATATAAAGTGACAGAGACAATAAATCTTTTGTTTCTATAATTTAAAGATTTCATTTCTTTAAGCTAAGGATTCTCAGGCTAACTTTGCACTTAAAACTAGAGTGCATAAACAATCAAAATAATGCATGCATAAATATATATACAAAAACCTTTTGCTTACTTTAGAAGCTGTAGATATTTTGAATTTTGGTGTGAAGAAGTTTGATGAACCATATCTTGATTTATAGAGCTTTGATATTGCTTTAAGTCTGGTTTTAGCTGGGTAAATGAATTCTCGTTTTCTGAAATCAAGGTAATTTTTTCACTGTTGTTTAAATTATCATCTCCATTTAAGCTAAATACTTCATTAGAAAGATTTTCAGTTGAAAGTGATGCAACAAAATCTTTTTTCAAGTTCACATTACTGAAAGTAAAATAAATTTAAACTGTTCAAAAAAAGCTAATATGCGCTTTAGTATTTAATTTTATTTGAAATTAAGATAACTCTATTTAATATTGTTAGAAGTGCACTTTTTCAAGATTAACATATTTGTGGAATGGACATGCTCACAACATAACTTGAATGCACACATTGTGTGATTACAAGAATTCTTAACAAGACTGACTGTTTCAATTAGATTCAGATTTTGCAATAAAAACAAAGATTTAATTTCTCATAAAAAGTTGAAAAGAGTTAGTTATAAGATGAGAGCGCCATTATGAGAGTGCTCAAAACTGGGACTGTATTTGGTTAAAGAATAACTTTGATTTTGACCATGACCCTCCATATATAGTTGGGTATATTCATGATAGAAATATCTTTTCAATTTTTTTGATAACTTCTATTTAAGGAAATACTTTACTAATTCACAAAAATAAATGTGTATTAGAAAGCAAAAGAACATACGGGTTTTTTTTAGGAAGTAGGACCAATGCAACAAGTAGTGATAATGCCAACCCAACTGATATAATAAAATTTGGAAGAAATACCTTGAATACATCCCAAAATGTACCTGAAAAATATTGTTGATTGTTACCTGAATAAAGAATAAATTTACATAAGTTGTAAAAACCTTTTAAATTACATGTAGAAGCATAACAAAAACTAAAATCACCTGCAGTGAAAACCTTTGGATGTTTTTGAGCAGGAAAAGCTAAAAAACCTGTCAAAATTAAAAAACAAATCATAAAATCGCTTTGAAAAATATGAAATGAATCTTGAAATTTATAACGTTCTGCTGAAATTTATATGGATATGTAAACATATGATAAATACTGTAATGGACTGTTTTAGGATAGAACCTTGCATTTCATGTTAATTAACATATTAAGCTTAAACATGCTTGATTTAAAAGATTCATTCTTCTAATCTTTTTTAAACTAATTTTAGAAAAACTTTAATGTAAACAACTTTGAGTAATATTTTCTTATATTTGGGTTTTTATTATTTTGTTGTTTTTTTTGTTATTATTTTTTTTTTTTCAGAAAAAAAAATGTATCCGTGTTTTCTAATATTTGCTTTTTTATTATTTTGTTGGTTTTATTTTGTTTTTTTTTTTCAGAAAAAGGTTTGACTTTCCACATTTTGAAAGCTAATTATTTATATATCTTAAGTTAATATTCATTGACCATATAGTTTAAAACATACCAGCCATACTAGGACCAATTATATATCCAATATTATTTGCTGCAAATATGAAACTTAAGCCTGTAGCAAGATTGGTATCATCAGCAACATCAGATATTACAGCTTTTGTGATAACAATCAATCCTATTAATGAAAGCATTCCTGTTAACAAATTTAATTGATACTTGGCTGTTGAGAATAGGAATATAAGTTTAGTGAGTAATTAAGAAGCAAAACTTTCATCATAATTTATTCTTGCAAGACATAGTGCTTAACATAAAATTAAGCTTTCATACCCATGAATAAGCCTTGCAGAGACCTTGAAACTACAGTCCACACATAATTAAAGCTAAATCCAAATAGCAATGTTGCAATGGAAAGACCGGATCCAGCCATAAGTAACGATTGCTTTCTACCAAAATTGTCACAAATATAGCCCCAAAGTATGCTAAGAAAAACAAAATTTTCAATAATAGGTTGCTAAATATGTTATATTGTATTAATACTATATCAAAATTTACTTTGAAGAAACTTTTGAAATAGCATTAACACCATAGAAATAAGGAAGAAGAAAGAGAAAGAAAAGAAACTGATGAAGTAAATGAACTAAAAAATAACTCATTCAAAACTGCATGTCTATCTTGTTCTAAGAGAAAATATTTCAAAATTTTTTTTGCAATTAAAGAATAAAACCGAAAAAATTGTTTTTACCTGCTCACAATTCTGCTTAGAGACATTACAGATGAAACTAATCCGACATACTTTCCTAAAGTTTTGTAATTATAAAATTATTTTGAAATCTTAAAGTATCATTTAACCCAAAACATTTCTGTAAAGATATTCTAAAAAAATATTTTCATTGCTTCAATGGAATGAAGCAAACTAACATTTATTAGGGATAAAAAACATGCATTAAAAATACCTGCTTCAACTTCAGTGACATTAAATTCCTTTAAAAAAAAAGCAAACAAAAAAAAAACATGGAAAAAATGCTCAACAAAATTTAATTTCTAGTCTACCAAATAATACATAGATACTTTCAAATGATACATACATACATACTTTCAAATGATACATAGTACGTACTTTCAAATGATACATACATACATACTTTCAAATGATACATACATACATACTTTCAAATGATATATACATACTTTCAAATGAAAGTATTATTTTCAAACATTAATAAGGTTTGTACTTGAATTTACCTCATAGTTATTTTAGTATGTATGTATGTATGCATGCATGCATGCATGCATGCATGTATGTATGTATGTATGTATGTATGTATGTATGTATGTATGTATGTATGTATGTATGTATGTATGTATGTATGTATGTATAAATGTAATATATAGATACACATAAAACTTAAACTACAGTATTTTTTCGACATGCACATCTACAACTTGTTATAGAGATACATTAGTGATTACAGAGAGATATAAAGATCCCTAGAAATAATTAAGATATTACAGACAAAGCCATCAAAATAAGACTAAACTTGAATATCTCAAAATGTATCTAAATCCATAAAAAATGTATATAATAGTTCAAACTTATTATTAACAAATCAGAGTTCTATCAGACTGATAATCAGTCTAAATGATGTGTTAAAAGCCAGTACTAAAAGAAAATTGCAATCAAATTCTCAAAAAAGCATAATAAATCACCATCAATTATGATGAATTTAAATTCAAATATTATACTTATGTATTACTTTATATTGTGAGTCTGTTTGAGCATATATGTTATGCATGAAAAGGCTTGAAGTAAAAAATTTCAGGTTTTAGCTATCAATAAACCAAAATTCAAAATTCATATAAAAATAGGTTGTTCATATATATAGCCATAACAACTGTCTCTTAAAATGCCCAGAAATGCAAAATGTTCATATATTAGAAAGCTGCTAGCCCTGGCCTCTAAAGTGACATCTTGCAGTAATGAAAGTCATATTTGAGCATTCAAGCCAATCATTTTTTTAGAATTTATTTACATAGAATTTATTCTAGTATTGTTCTTTTCAATCATGAATTTTACTACTGGAGTATTTTAAACAATATTAGTTATAGTAAACAAATGTTTGGATATTTTTGTCTTTATCACCAACAATTGCTTACAACAATTGAAGCTTACTTGTTACAACAGGATTTTTTCCCAGTCAATTCAGAGTAACACAGATATCCTAAGCAATTATAAGAATTCTATGTGAAAGATCATTTGCTCTCTTCTGACAACAACTCCAACCATTCATTCACTTATTTGAAAAGATGCAAAGTAACCTACCAAAAATTGATGAAGTTTCATAATGTACCTGATAGAATATAGTTAGTAGCTGTAGCAGCCCGAAATGGTCTATGAGCACAGAACAACATATTAATTTTTTTTTTAATTTTTTTTTATTTATATCTAAAAGTAAACTTCTTTTTAGATAAATGAGTTTACAAGACTCCTAACATATATATAAATTTGTTGATTTCTAAATAAAGTATAATGTATAACGCATTTAAGTATAAAGTAACACATTTATTAAAAGTTGTGACTGCACATGAACAAAAAATATTATTTCACCCTAATGAACGACCATTTCTACAAAATAACTCGCTTTTTAAATCAATTTACGAAAAAAGTGAATTTATTAACAACTTTAAAAAACACATTTTGTTATTCATAACATATTTGATTGTTCTTTTTGGTTTTTTTTTGTTTCTTTAGGCTGAATCGTCTTGCTAGATATTTAGTTTTATTTTATATATATTTAGTATTATTTTTTATGGGGCGTAGAAAAGCGGAAGAAGTTAGAAAAGGTGTCAATAAATGTTAGTACTTTCTAATTCAAACATTTATTGACACCTTTTATTGACTGTAAAAAATTTTTTTTGTTTAAGAAGTTCGAATAGAGTGTAAAAATATTTCTTATGAAGTTGGAAAAAAGTAAAAAAGAAAAAAAGAAAAAAAAAACGACAAAACTTATGTCAAGTTAGCACAATTCCGCATCAAAATTTTTGAAATGAAATGATTTTTTGTTAGAAAGTGAGAATGAAAACAATCCTGAGTCAAAATTCAACTTCAGGAGTTTAGAAATTTCTAAATTCGAACATAATTTGATTCGAACATTAAAAGTTCGACTCATTTACGAACTTCTGTACCGCCCTTTTTGACTAATTGAATTTTCTTAGGAAACAAACAGGAAAGAGATAACAAGCTTTCTCTCTTTTTATCTCTCAGTATTATTTTAAAGCACGTGATTTAAAAGCATTATTAAATAATCTATTTACAAAAAGTTGTAATATCTTCATAATAGCATTAAAAGCATGAATTTAAAATCAAAAAGTTTAGCTTAGGTGAAAAAACAATAAACAATGTGCTCAAGTAGATTAAACAGAGCAATAAAGTTTTTTTAAGTTAATCGCTTAAAATTGAATTTTTAACGCGTCGTTCTATCTCATGGCCAATACAACCGTGGGGCATTTTAATCCATCTAATCTATTAGATGAATTAAAATCGAATAAACAAACAAAATAAAAAGGAAATTACCATCACAAAGTAAAGACAAAAAACACGAATGGACATTTTATATCATTTTTTACAACAATTAAAGCAAAAAAATAACAAAAAATTTAAAAAAAAGTGGTCGCGTAGATAGGTGGGGGGCAGATGGGGCGGCTAAACTTTTTTAGAGGGGGCAGATTAATAAAAATTTTTCGCATCCTTAAGTACTATAATACATTATTTAACATTTTGTTTTAAAAAGCATCAACTAGTTACTTTAATGAGAAAAAGGAAACATTGATGAAGTGCTCACGCATCCCGGGAATCATGAGAAACTGTCACGGAAGTCTCCAAAAAAAATCCTTTGGAGGGAATGATCCTCACACATTACTGTTCTCAAAAATGCAAAAAATGAAATCTTTTGTGACCGTCCGAGAAAAAAAAATCAGTTTGAATTTTTTCATTTATTCCTTAAAATCATGAATTGACAACTTTGACTCTTTGCATTTTTACAGCATATCTAAACAAATTCTACTCAAGCACTCTTTAGATATGGATACTGAGATGAATTTGACCAAAAACATCTTTACTAAGAAAAAGTAAGTAAAATATAAATATATTAATATAAATCCTTTTTAAAGTTTTATATCTATTCTAAAAAGCCGTAAATGATACCATTTCCTGATATGTAATTTTTTATTAGACAGGATTTGTTAGTTCTTGCCAATATGTCTAAAGGACCAATCTTTAAATATTTGCTTTGTGCTATATTTTTAATCAAAATTTTTTTTCTGAATTCCGGGAAATAGCACTGACAAAATAAAGTGTGCAATACCTAAATATCTGTGCATGAGAATTTATCTGCTTCGGATCCCATTTTAAAGGTAAATTTTCCATACAAATTTAATGATGACAAGGTGTTTCTTGACCAATTACTCATTTTCTTTTTAATTTTTAAATACATTTTCAATGTCAACTTTTGCTAGTCACCAATGACAGTCCTAATCATATGCATAAAAGTAGTGATTTTCTTTAGGTCTGCTTTGCGATCATGCCTAGTTCAGTCAAGTCCCATGATGAATGCAGGAAAACAGTTTGTTTTCTCTGCATGAGAATGTGTGTCAGAGAGGTGACAGGCCACTTGTGACAAGTTGTGCTAGAAACCCTTCCAACTCCTATAGACTTCAGTGACTCAAGAGTGCCCAGAGGCATTTGTGACACATGTATGCTTGCATTAGGGAAAAAAGCAAGGGGAAAGCCTGTCACCATTTCCCCTGTCTTTGATTTCTCCTCTATCAGAATGAGACCAGTTACAAGAGAGCAAGCATGTTACTGTCTTATCTGTAAGTTAGGGCGGATTAAGTTCCTTGAAAAGCATCCTCTGGACAACCCACCATCTTCAAATTCAGCACAGCCTAAAGCAACACAGCGGAGGTGCTCAGACTGCCTTTCAATCATTGGAAGAGGGGTGCCACACAACTGCAGCAATGCCTCCTTCAGTGAAAATATGACAGCACTTGCATTTGAAAACCCTAAGGTTGGAGAGCAAGTTTCAGCATCTGTAGTTGCTGCCAAGGAAGCTTCTCCACTTGGGACTGTGAAACTGGCTCAAACTTCTGGTGGTCGCCTTTTGCGAGTAAAGAAAGGTAAGACTTATTGTTCTTAATAGGTACTGCTACATT
This sequence comes from Hydra viridissima, assembly GCF_058129835.1. Lineage (NCBI taxonomy): Eukaryota > Metazoa > Cnidaria > Hydrozoa > Anthoathecata > Hydridae > Hydra > Hydra viridissima. The sequence goes on along the minus strand of NW_028324311.1, from coordinate 12,722,774 downwards.
ATTTTCGTGGTTTAAATACTTAAGAGACTTTTGTAAATTAGTAATGAGAATTCCTCTGTGATCCTAGGTCCATCCAGTGCCAAGAATCTCTTCCCTGAAGCTGATGTTTTGAGCGCTCGAGAGTTAGTGCAACTTCAAGCCAACACCGGGCTGTCAAATCAATTTGTAAAGAAGCTAGTGTCCACACTTAACCACTTCTCCCAGGCTTGAGTCTTGGAGCCAAACATTCATGCAAAGTTTGCTGAGCTTGGCAAGAGCTTAGCAGAATACTTTACCCAATCTACAATTGAGATCACCACTGACAAAACAGAAAAAAGAAGTCAAATTGTTGTTCACTGCATCAAACTAGCAGACCTTCTTGATCAGCTGCTGCTCCAAAGAAAAATTTACTCAGAACATGTTGTGAAGCTTGGCATTGATGGTAGAGGAAGCTTTCTCAAGATCAGCCTCGGAGTTCAAGAAGCTGAACAACCTGAAGACTTACAATCTCCCCCTCGAAAAAAGACTCTGGCTTCACAAGAAGCAAAAGACACAAGCGTCAAGCGCCAGCTTCTGGTTGCCATTGCTGAAGATGTTCCTGAAAACTACACCAACATTCAGAAGATCCTTGACTTAATCCATCCTGATGGAGTTGACTTTCTCTTCTCCTGCGACTTAAAACTGGCCAACATTGTATGTGGCATTCAGTCCCATTCCTGCTCACATCCCTGCACTTGGTGTGATGTTGAAGCAAAAAAACTCTCTCAAAAAGGGAACCTTCGGACGTTTGGGTCACTGCGACAGTGCTTTGATGCCTTTCAGGTAAAAATTACATTCCTTCTTTACGTGGAAAATTTAAAACAGTCTTAATTTTTTACTATTTCAGTTACCAATTCAAACAACAATAACTGTTTCTTGACACCAGATCTAACCTTTATTCTTTCATTAATGTCAATTTAATAGAAAAATTGGAAAAATAAAATTGTTCTTGTGTTTCAGGCACATGGGCAAGATCCAAAACAAGCATGACTGTTCAAGAATGTCATTCACTTGCCACTCTTCAACAAACCAGACAGCTCTTTGGTCCTCACCTTCATAGCACCCATGGAGCTCCACCTCCTCCTTGGTGTGGTCAATCACCTCTTCAAGGCCTTGAAAGAGGCATGGCCAAAGGCTGATGATTGGCCAAGATCACTGCACATCAAGAGCCATCCTTTCCATAGTGGCCAGTTTGCTGGCAATGAATGTCGTAAGCTTCTGAGGAATGCAGATGTGCTGAGGAAACTGGCTGAGAAGGTACTTTTTAAGTTTTACAATTTACCTTATGCTAATCTCTTCAGAAGTACATGGTATAGTGTTTTGTTTATGTTTTTCTTTACTAAATTTGAGCATTTCTTTATACAGGATTGTGCCTTCAATATTTTTGGCATCATCGACACTCTTCAAAAGTTTGATGCTGTAGTGTCCTCCTGCTTGGCAGCACCCTTGATCCTCACTTCGCTTCAAAGATTCAGGCCTTCAGAGCATCATACCTTTCTTTCCAAGGGGTCAGTGTCACCCCAAAAGTTCACGCAGTGTTCTTCCATGTGGAAGACTTTATTCTGTTGAAAAAAGAATCACTTGGCAAATACAGTGAGCAAGCCACTGAGGCACTGCACCACAGCTTCAAATATTGTTGGGAAAGATACAAAAGGCCCAACAACCATCCAGAGTATGCAAAGTGGCTCAAAGCATGCATGGTTGACTTCAACAGCAAGAGTGTCTAAAGTCATCAAGAGTTTACAATCTGTTTGGCTTGATTTAGGAATCCTTTTTAAATATTATTGTGTACACATTTATCTTAGTATCCATATCTAACGAGTGCTTGAGTAGAATTTGTTTAGATATGCTGTAAAAATGCAAAAAGAGTCAGAGTTGTCAATTCATGATTTTAAGGAATAAATGAAAAAATTCAAACTGATTTTTTTTTCTCGGACGGTCACAAAAGATTTCATTTTTTGCATTTTTGAGAACAGTAATGTGTGAGGATCATTCCCTCCAAAGGATTTTTTCGGAGTCTTCCGTGACAGTTTCTCATGATTCCCGGGACGTGTGTGCTAGTACATACAGTAAGCTAAGAGTTAAGTTTATGTGATACAGCAAATTAGGTTCAATGCTCAGATATTTTGGTTGAATTAAAAAAACAGCTATGAATGATATTCTTACGCATGGCTTAATCCTTACAAATAACTTATTTTTACAAGATAAAGTTTTTATAAAGATGTCTCTTTACTAATTGATCAACATCAAAACAATATTAGAGATTGATAAAATTAAATTAAGTGAAAAAGTTACAATAAGGATTTTAGGATGATTACCCGACTAAATCGACTTTTAGTCAATTAGTAGGAGACCCATAGTCGATTAAATCGACTATTCGAATTTTCAAAGTCGACTTATTTGGACTTTTGACTTGTTAACTTTTAGTCGATTTAGTAAAAGTCGATAACAACACTAGTTTTAAAAAGCAATAGTTAAACACTAGTTAAAAAAAAAGCACCTAAGTGTTTTGAAACTCAAAAGCAACTGCTTCATTGGAGATTGTTGTGAGCAAAGGTACCAATATTGCTGAATTAACAACCCAGAGTATTGTGGATTCGCGATCAAAAAAAAAAAGGAAACATTTGATGTCATACGATGCTTCTGATTTTGGCATGGCAAGGAATCGCTATCCAAGGAAACCCAGTGAATGATAACTTTACGTAGTTGGTCATGCTCCTCAGAACAAAATATCCTTCGATTTCATTGGACACCGGAAAAAATAAACTTAAATTATACCCACAATGATCTTCAAAAAGAACTTTTGGATTCGATGGCTCAGCATGTCCTTCGTGAGTTTAAAAGAATTTATAGAAAACGTTTTTTTTTTTTTTTACAATAATGGCTGACGAATACACTGACATTAGCAATCTTGAACAATAGTCCATATGTTTGAGAACCGTTTGCGGAGATTTAGAAGTTCAGCAGGATTTCTTTAGTTTTTACCAATCAAATGTTATTGAGAGTAGCTCAATAGTGCATCTAATTAAAGATGTTCGGTGGCGGTCAAAACTTTTTTCAATTCTAAATATATTGTTTTGACCGCAACAGAACATCTTTTTTTTAATGCCTATAATATGGCGGGGATTAAGGCCTTTTACAACGCCTATATTATGATGGGGATTAAGACCTTTTATGAGTTCAGTGGTCCAAAGCAAATACGTTTTAATTTTGGAATGGTAGTTTTTATCTGTAAGGATAATCTTCCTTTTAATATGTCTAAAGGTTGAGGATTTCTTAGGCTCATGAACATGATGGATTTAATAATAATTGTCAAGTATAATATTTTCCAGACAAAAAACTTTGTTGTATAACTTGTTCAAAATGCCGTTCAACGATTAAAAAAAAAAAAAGTCATTTAAAAGACTTAGTGGCATTTATAACTGATATGTGGACAAGCAGGAACAATTATGCTTTTATGTCTCTTACAACACAATTTATGAATGATATTTTTCAACTGAAGGGTTTTTTGTGGGCTTAAAACCTTTCAATGACACTAACACAAAAGTTTAAATCAGTGCATATTTATACGAACTCATAGCCACACTGCTATAAGAAAATTATGAATAAATAAACAGATGGTGTGTAAAAAATCGTGGTTACAATTAAAAGAAAATGTAAACAAAGTATTTAAATAGTAAAAGAATAAAGATGCGTTTTGTTAAACGAAAATTTATATTTAGCATTCATACTACCATCAAGTCATTCCATCTTTGTTCAGGATCCCAACAATGATCGGCAAAGTGAAATCAAACCGAGGCTGCAAAGAGTTTGCAAAAAAATCTTCTTGAAAATCTTTTTTCAACTTTTTCCGAATCTGGGATCGAACCAAAGAAATCAAAAAATAATTCTGGGATCTGGGATCGGAGTTGGTTGAGTATCTTATGGCGCACAACATAAGAAAAAGTTTTTATGGGGACAGGTAGTACATATTCACACGCAAATGAACAAATCTTCATGTAAACTGTATTGAATAACTTGTTTATGTCGGAAAAAATATTGACTTTGTCAATTTTTAATTTGTCAGTATTGGATTGATTTATATTTCATGCAACTATTGTTAAGTTGTTAATAAAATGAATGAAATAATTATAATGAATAAAATTAATGAATAAAAGTTGACAAGTGAGTTATTTTAAAAACTTTACTATTTAACGAACTTTTGTAGGAAAAATTTTTAACTCGAAAAACTTGACGAACTCGTTTAACTATGATAATGTGAGGAAGCAGAAAAGCAAAAAATTAATCATAAATAGATATAGCAACGAAACAAATAATAATGGAGAACTATAAAATCTCAAAAATAGAATTACGAAGGGCTGAACAAACAAAACAAAACAAAACAAAAAACAAACAAAAAGAGTGAGAAGGTTTTCTGAAATAACAAAAAAAAAATTGAGAAGAACTACTTATTGAGTAAACGAAAAAGATGGAGGAAAAGGTTCTCTTTTTATATAAATGAAGAAAAGAAGTCAGAGTTTTTAAGAATGATTTTTGAGAATGATTTTTTAGAGAAAGAGAGTTTTTATTATTGAAGAATTTGAAATCGTTGATAAAGCAAAAGAAGTAAACAAAAAAAAAAAAATAGTCAGAAGAAAAATTTGGTTGAAGAAAAGTAAGCAGAAGTTTCGCCGTTTTTTTATTAAAAAAAAAAAGAAGAAAGAGTTTAAAGCTTAATAACAAAAATAATGGTAATAAAATTTATAATAAAATTAAAAGGCCGCCCTCACAATAAGGTTATTGGTACAGGTATTAGTACAGGCACTTCAATTTCACTCTAAAATATATTAACTATTTCACGAAAAGAAAAATGTTTTTAAAGTCAGTTAAAAATTTTATTATCAGTAGCTCCTCTTTAGCTCTTCTAAAGAGGAGCTACCGATAAAAGCAGTATTGAAAACTACAAGTAGAGTAAGAGAGCATTATTTGTATTTTATAACTTAATGAATAAAAGAGTGCCAACCAATAAACACTAATAGAACGTTTATTGAAATGTATTGTATGATAAAATATATTGAGGACGGCACAACACAACCTTAATCTTTTAGATTAAATCTTGCGCATTCTAAACCAAGTAATCCTCAGACCATCAACCTCGATCCAACCTTCCAAATATCCCTTCCACATAACCCTAGACCCATACCTCCCTATTACCTTAGATTATCATTTTACACTAACAATAATAGTAATAATAATAATAATAATAATAATAATAATAATAATAATAATAATAATAATAATAATAATAATAATAATAATAACGATAATAATAATAATAATAATAACGATAATAATAATAATAATAATAACGATAATAATAATAATAATAATAATAATAATAATAATAATAATAATAATAATAATAATAATAATAATAATAATAATAATAATAACGATAACAATAATAATAATAATAACGATAATAATAATAATAATAATAACGATAATAATAATAATAATAATAACGATAATAATAATAATAATAATAATAATAATAATAATAATAATAATAATAATAATAATAATAACGATAATAATAATAATAATAATAACGATAATAATAATAATAATAATAATAATAATAATAATAATAAAAATAATAATAATAATAATAATAATAATAAAAATAATAATAATAATAATAATAATAGCGATAATAATAATAATAATAATAATAATAACGATAATAATAATAATAATAATAATAATAATAACGGTAATAATAATAATAATAATAACGATAATAATAATAATAATAATAATAATAATAATAATAATAATAATAATAATAACAATAATGATAATAATAATAATAATAATAATAATAATAATAATAATAATAATAATAATAATAATAATAATAATAATAATAATATTAATAATCATGATGATGATGATTTCACGAAAAGAAAAATGTTTTTAAAGTCAGTTAAAATCTGAACTTTTAATAATTATAGTTATTTTATTCACCTTAACAAGCTGAGGAAGGTAAGACGAAAGATTAGTCGCCACCATTCCATTGAATAGCTATGAAAAGATAAATTAAAATATATTCTATGTAAAATAACTTAAAAAGTTGTGAAGAATTTAAGATGTAACAATGAATCAATATCATTTAGTCAAGCAAGCTTACGATAAGCAAATATACAACAAAGCATATTCCAATAGGCAACGGGGTCGCACCATCACCGTAGAAAGCACGTTGCAAAAATTGACCAACTTTCATTTTTAAACTCTAAAAAAGAATTACAAATGAAATTTAAAAACAAATTTAAAACAATACTTTTGTTATTTTAATTTGTTATTTTAACACCTTTTAAAACCTTTTTTCTCACCTTAAGTTTTTTTTTTGAAGTCAAATTTAGTTAATTGAGTTTGTTTCTAGAAATTGTGAAGCCAAATGTTAAACTTCTGAATAGTTTTTTTTATCTATTTCTTCCCTTTTTGTTTCTTTTTCTTTCAATAAAGTTTATTTATAATAAGTTATCTACATATTGGTGACGTAAAGTATTTAAACTCGTTTAAAATTTATGATTTTTTCCTTAAAAAGTTCGTTGTCTAAAAGCAAATATCGGTTTTAATCACATACTTCAAGTAGATCGTTTTAATTCAAAACAAACAAAAAACAATAACCTTCGCATCGAAAAAAAAGAAAAGTTTGCGTTTTTAAGCTCCAATTATTTAATTATTAATAACAGGCAGATTAAAGTTGAGAAGAATAAATGAAAAAGAAATCGTGGATAATTTAATAAATCAAAGCTCTAAGGAAAAATTGACGGTTGACGGTTTTACAAAAAGTACAGCAGCCAAATCTTTTAAAACTTTCATCGTTAAGTTTTTTCGATGTTTTTAATTTAACGCGCAACTTTTTACAGAAAAGTTTTAGTTTGAGTCAATGAGGTATTATCAATAGATGGATCAATTATTCATTGTGAATTTTTAGCAACTATTCATGAGCGGAATTTTTTTTAAAAGAATATACATTAAAATGCTTAGGTGTCGAATTTATATTCTGACAAAATTTATTTATCTAATTTATGTCATACCAAGAAGCATTTTTAGGAGATATAAAGAAGAATTTGTAGGTGATAGCAAGAATCGGTAAAAATGGACAGATTGATAGCAGATTGAAAGCAGGTTTACAGCAGGAAAGCTGGAACAGATTGGTTTCCTAAAAAAATATCATCATTAATTCACTCATTCGTAGATTAGCTCGTTAATCCGATACCTTCGGTGACGTCCATCATAATTTTTTCCTTTTCAAAATCAACCCAATCACAAAATTTGTTCGTTTTAATAGAACCTGATACCTAGACCTCATACTTAGATACCAGACCCATAAACGGAAAACAAGAAATAGACCAACAAACGCAACTGATAATGATGATAATAAGGAATTATGAAAATAATAAAAGTTTTTTGAATGAAAAGATATTAAAAAAAGAAAAATATTTATTTAAGTTTATTTTTAAATTTAACTCCAAACTTTTTTTTCCATGAGCGAGGAAATTTTTGCAATATTTTTTCACACATCAAAAATGAAAATTACGTAAATATTCATCCTTACATATCGAAATATGAAAACATGATTGGGTGCTTGTAATCAACATAAAAAAATTACTTTAACATAACTCTTAAGATAAAATTGCTGTTGGCTTACGTAATGTAAGACAAAATGTTGGCTCATGTCAATGATATATTATATATACTAGATATAAAACTTGAGGGTTTTTATTGGACGAAAAGTGAAGCCGCTTGTTTTGTTTACAAATTGAATTCGCCATTTGTAATAAGGGCAAAAGCTATATCCGACGTGCGAAATAAAAATTTAAAATATATGTTTTTGCCCGAATTAGAAATGGCTTCCACGGCTTCACTTTTCGAATCGAAGTTAGACATCTAGTATGTATAATATATCATTGGCTCATGTAATATAAGACATAATGTTGGCTCACGTAACATAAGACAAAATTGTTTGCAACTTAGAAGTTAATCTAGTATTATATTTACATTTATTCCTCTCCATTTGATTAGTAGATTTTTTTTTAAATATTAAAAATTACGAGAAAATTCTTTTTAAACCACCAAATTTTTGTTTTAAATGAAAGCCTCTCAATATCCTCTCAAGACATCATAGGATCTCTTAAAGCTTCTTTACAATTTTTAAGACTTCTTAAAGTATCTTCTGTCATTTAAATTTGTTTTGCCGAGTGAAAATTAAGATAAAGTTCCGGATAAGTAAAAAATCAAATCTTAACTACTACAATGTATTTTGAAGAATACTCATCGAACAGGAACAATATCCGTCTAAACAAAACGTAAAACCATCATAGATGTCAAAGAAATTAACCAACTGCTGATATGATTTTAATAAAGAGGATAAATTTCTATCACAGCAGTAGTTAGATGCATTTCAGCTGCTCCAATTACAGCATTTGAATTTCAAGGGAATTTTGAAAAGATGATAAATTTAGCCATTTTAAAAAATGATAAATTTGTTGCACTTGCTTAAAAGAGAAAGAAATTTCTAAATATAATCTCATGTTTATATTTTTTTAATTTTTTTGTTTTTTTTTTGTTGTTGTTTTTTTCTGTTCTTTAGTAATACAAGTTTATGATTTCAGAAAATAAACAGTTTTTTAAGTTTAATTTTAATTTCTGTGTAAGCGTATTTAATCACAATCACGTTAAAATAATGAGTTCTAGAAAACAATAATAATAAAAAGATAATATTAAACTCTGAAACAATCTTGTTAATAATTCAATTTTTATATTCTTAGATAAGTAATTATTATCCCATTTGAATATAGTAATTATTGGCCTTGGCATCCTTCAAAATTTCGTTCAATTACAAATTTAATACAAATTTAAACCAAAATTTTATTAATTTTCATCAAAAATTTTTTTTTCAAGAGCTTAATTTTGTACGTCATTTTTGTACTTTGAAGAGGAACCTGATGAAAACTTTGAAGAGGAACCTGATGAAAACTTTGAAGAGGAACCTGATGAAAACTTGCTTAATTTTGTACGTCTTTTGTACTTTGAAGAGGAACCTGATAAAACTTTGAAGAGGAACCTGATGAAAACTTTGAAGAGGAACCTGATGAAAACTTTGAAGAGGAACCTGATGAAAACTTGCTTAAACGTTTTTTAAAAAAATATTTTTTAAAAACGTTTTAAATGCAGCGATATTTCAATTAAACAACATTTTAACTTCGTAACAAGTATTTATTATAAATTTAAAAAAAGGTCTTACCTAAAAAGGTCTTACCTAAAAAGGTCTTACCTAAAAAGGTCTTACCTAAAAAGGTCTAACCTAAATTTTAATTGAACCTCACTTGTTGTTGTGTAACTAAAAAAAAAAAAAAAAAAAAAAATTTCTTTTTTAAAAAATGAATAATTTTCTTGAGTATTTTTGTTTTTATTTTATAATTTAAACAAACAGTTAATATGACCTCCTAACAGGCTTCGCTATTCTTAAAAACTTAATTTTAAAAATGGCATTAAAAAATTATTACTATACGTCTTTTTCGTTATTTATGAAACATAAATAACGAAAAAGACGTATAGTTTTAATTATAAAAAATGACAGGAATAAAGCATTTTAACGAAGAAAAATTGAAAGTTAAATTTTCACAACAACAAATAAATTAGACAGGACCCTATAATTTTTATGCGACAAAATGTATGCGTGATTCTCAGAAGATTTTCAACTACGGTTTCAATTGATGAAGTTTTCATAATCAAAAGGTTTATTAAATAAACTTTTTTTACAGTTATTCAAAGTGGTAATCCTTTTCAAAGCAACAAATTCTGTAAGAATTACAGATCTGATAAAGAAACGTAAGTTGAAATAATTTAAGAACTTTTGAACTTTAAAATAAAAAAGTAAATATCATGACGAACTACGCTGAATTCAACACCACAAATCTTATATGGAGATATTTCTTTAGAGAAACATTTGAAAGAGCCGTGTGCTAAGTTGGAACATGCAAAAAAATATTGAAAATTGCTGGTGGTTCAACAAAATGTCTACATTCCCATTTACTATCTAAACAAACTTAAAGTAACATTGCAATCGCAAGCAGCAAGTTTATTCACGAGAGCTTCAAATTCGAAAGATTTAGAAGAAGATTTAGAAGAAGAACCTCAAAACAAAAAACCGAAAACCACGAACTACTTTTAGCAACATCGAAAGAAGAGGAAAATCAATCTGAAATGTTGGCACGCATGGCAGCAAAAGATGGTATATCATTTAGTGCAATTTGTAATTCCATTGATATACGAGCCGGGTTAGTAGCGCGAGAATTTAAAGATGTCCCAAAATCACGTTATACTATCAGCAAAATGGTGTTAAACTACTACGAGCAGATTAAAAAGCAATTTTTAAAGGAAATAATTGATCCAATATCAAGAGGCTCTAAATTTTCCTTATCACTTGATGAGTAAACTTCACTTGGAAACTGCAGTTATATGAATTTTAATGTACATGATAGCTGAAAAGCTATTGGAATTTAGGTTATATTCTCATTTTAGCATCTATGCCAGCAGAAAAGTGCGTTTTACTACTAAAAGAAAGTTTTTACAACTTTAAAACAAACCTTGAGGATGATATCATGGGTATTACGACTGATGGTGCAAGCGTTACGAAGAAACTTGGAAAAAATTCTAGAAATTGATCAACAATTATGCTTTGCCAAGCTCTACAGCTGGCAGTTATATCTGTTCTTTACAAAAAAAGCTCTACAGCTGGCAGTTACATCTGTTCTTTACAAAAAAAGACGCCAGTCGCTAGGAAGTTGATAAAAGTTTAGGTGATGAAAATTGTTTTTGCAAACTTAAGTAACAACGATGATGAAGACAAAGATCATGATTACAATGATAAATACGTTTATGAAGAGGAAGGTTGTACTCGAGATTCGAATGATTCATACCTAATGAATAAAACAAATGCGGTTAAAATTAAACATCAAATAATTGGACCTAACATAACAAAAGTCAGGAAAATTGTTAAAACTTTTAAAAGGTCCCCAACAAAAAATGTAAAATTATTTACAAAAGTACGTAAAAACTGAGTTTGGAAAGGTCATCCATTTAATCATGGATTGAAAAAGACGATGGAGCAATCTCTTGCTTATGTTTAAAAGATTTTATGTTAAAAATGTTGTGTAAAAAAGCCACTTCTAGATTTAGAATTGGATTCCAGTTTTGATGATTCAATAAAGATGAACGAAAACGAACATCGAACCATATCAGATTTAGTAGTGCTTTTGACTCCCGTTAATGCAACTGTGGAAGCACTTTATCAACGAAAACGCAACTTTAGTTGCAGCTAATATTGCATTGGAGTTTATGTTGACCGAAATAAAACAATAACAATCCAAAATCGGAAAACAATTGAATGCAGTCTTGAGTCACCGAATTAAAGAGAGGAGAACACCATTAAGTAGCATAGTTTATTTTCATTAGAATGCCCAGGTTACTTCATCGACAATCCCAGATGTTTTTTTGCCAAATACAAGTGCCCAAAATAAAAAAATATAATAAACCTAATAAAACGTCTAAACTCGGCAGATATAATTACATCAGCAGACATGAATAGTGATAGTGATGTTCAACTGAACGAAGCTTTATCAAGCAAGAAGTGTGATAATAAGATCAAAGCCATTAGTGAAGTATTGATTGAAGTTATGGAAAAAGGATTGGCTGCAACACAAACATTACCTATAAGGGTTGAAAGTGTGACTTCTAAAGTTCAAAAAGAAATATTGTTGTTTGAAAGTGGTACCACAAAAGGTAATCACCTTCAAAAAGCATATCATTATATACTATCTATAAGGCCAACAAGTGTGGGGTCCGAACGAGCATTCTCAGCGGCTGGATTTTTATGCTCAAAAAAGCGATTAAACGACGAAATGATTGACGCTTTTGGTTTTTAAGGGGGTACTTTCAAAAATAAATGTAATTCATGTATACTTTTGTATAATCATATTATTTTTAGTTATTTTTTTAATTTATATTGTGTTATCTTTTTAATGTATTGTTTTATAATTTAAATTACTTACCCATCCAGCAACAAGTTGTCTTAAAGACGAATTTAAGACGTCTTGAAATTGGTCTTAAACTGGTCTAAAATAAAACACTGTAAGTCGTCTTAACTAAAACATCTTAAAGTTGTCTTATTTAAGACGTCTTAAAGACGGCTTAATCTGGTCTAAAATAAAACACTGTAATGCCCCATTCTCATCAAAAATAAAACTTTAGTTGTGGTTTTTAAACTAGTGACGCATTTTTCTGTTCACGCTTTTTTTTAAAACCTTGTTTCAATTAAATGAGCTTAAAAAACGGTAGCTAGATAAGACTATAATATTTAAATACATACATACATACATACATACATACATACATACATACATACATACATACATACATACATACATACATACATACATACATACATACATACATACATACATACATACATACATACATACATACATACATACATACATACATACATACATACATACATACATACATACATACATACATACATACATACATACATACATACATACATACATACATACATACATACATACATACATACATACATACATACATACATACATACATACATACATACATACATACATACATACATACATACATACATACATACATACATACATACATACATACATACATACATACATACATACATACATACATACATACATACATACATACATACATACATACATACATACATACATACATACATACATACATACATACATACATACATACATACATACATACATACATACATACATACATACATACATACATACATACATACATACATACATACATACAAACGCTTGCGGAAAACACGGAGTTATGTAGTGGAGTTGTTCATAACAATTTGACTGAATATCTTGGATAAAGAAAAATTACTCCTTTTAGATTTCTCATCATCTGTCTCAATAAAACAAAGAATAAGATTACTTGCTCTGGGTTAGTTGTTGATCGATTGAACAATTATACAAAGGTAGATTCCCTGATTGAGTTACAGAGAACAACTTAAACTGTTGCTTAGGGATTCTTAAGCTTCCTAAGATTCTTAATCCAAAGTTTAAAATTTCTTTTTTAATGTACCCAGCTGTTTTGATCGGTTTGATGTAAAAACTAATGTTCCAGATGAAACTGATTTTGATTGGTTTTTAGGGGTCGCTCGAATAGTTCTTAACAAATACCAGGCAATTGTATAATAAAATTGAATAATAACTTTTCAATTTATTATAAACTGAACTTTTAAATTCAAAGAAGAATTTCAAACCATAGAGTACTTAAAAAATTTTCAAAATAAATTTGTTTCCATATTTACTGTTTAACAAAATTGTACACTTTATAACTGTTTATAACTTTTATATTTAATGATCTACTATTAGGACACTGAACAAAAAAACTTCAAATCTTTTTACATTTAAAAAACTTTCGACGATTGAACAACTTAAAGTAAACACTTTAGGTTGTTCAATATCTGAGTCGTTCTTGTCATTATTTTGATGTTTCTTTTTTCTGCCTTCTTTTCCATATCATAAACCTGCCTCACGAATGCTTGAGGACCGTTTGTGCAATCAGAAATTTATTAATTATTCCAGAATAATTTAATATATAATTAAAAAATACAAAATACAAAATATAATTTATTAATTTATTCCAGAATAATTTAATATATAATTTATTAATTTATTCCAGAAGTTTCACAAATTTCGTTACATCTTTATGAAGAAGATAAAAATAACTGACAAATTTTCAAAATCAATTAATTTCATTTTCTGTTTTATTGTTCTTTTTCTTCGATATGTAATAATTTGATTTATTTGTCATAAATTATCTTATGTTTGCCATTTGCATGTTTGTCATATCTAGTGGGAATACGAATCCTTGCCCGATCGTACATGTTCAATCTCTCCTTGTCCGATCCGCTACGTATTTGTTTTGTTCTGTTTGTTTTCAGATCAATCATTTCAGTATAGTTCTATAAATAAAGTAATACATGGGGGAGAGGGGGCAGTTTTGAAAAAATGCATATTTGAAACGTTTTTGTATATAAGCTTAATAAAACTAAATATTTCGTGAAAATAATATTTACCCTGGCAGCTATCATCTGTTTTTCCTGGCATTTGGCATAAACTGGACAAAACATATGATTGGTTTATTTTTTAGGATTAATAGTAAACATTTCGATATAAAGTTGTATGAGTTTCCTGACCACGTTTCTAACTATTGATATATTTAATAGCATATATAAGATAAGATAGTTCACAACATTTAAAATTAAGCAAAAAATGTCAGTAACTGAGATAATTCTGTTTCGAAAATTCATTGTTTGTTATCTAAAATGCAGTTTGGTGGTTTTGAATAAAATGAACGGGGCGCCTTTTGAATTGTTGTTTTTTTTTTTCTCGCATTTTGTTTTTTGATTACTACAGCCCGAAATTTTTAATAATAAAAGTTTTTTATAATAAAAGTGGTTCGAAATTATACAAAAAAAGAGAGAGTGATAGAAGTCATAGAGGAAGATGTTAACAATGCTGTTCTCAAAATTGCAAACTGATTAATGAAGCCAAACGAAGTTGCTGTAACTCATACTATAAAAAGTAATACCTTTCATTACAGAATAAAGAAGTATAAAAATTCATCATCTAAGACCAAGCTAATTGTGATACTAAATATATTGTCGCACAAGTATTTAATAAAGATGAGGAAATAATCTTAAGAGACTGCATAATAAAAAGCACTAAAATGAATTATGGCTTGAAATAAAAACAAGCAAAAGAATTAGCGTTTCATTATGCTTGTTTTATCTATTGTTATAAATTATGGTTGGGTTTTTTGAGGAAACCCAACCCAACTTAATTTTTGCTGGGTTTTTGGGTCATTAAGTTTTTCGGTTTTAGGTAAAACAAAACTTCTAGTTTGCTATAATTCTTTAGTAAGGAAGTTGGATTAATTTATGGTTATTTAAAAAGTTATTTAAACACTTTTTTACAAGCATATTTTCTTAGTTCGTAATTAGATGACATTTTTTTCAAATACAAAAATAATTTTTAAGTTTCAAATATAAAAATAACTTTTAAGTTTAAAATATAAAAATAATTTTAAAGTTTTAATTATAAAAATAATTTTAAAATTTCTGTTAAATTTAAAGTAACAGATTATATGTCCTTCAACCTGCCAAGGTTTCATTCAAGGGGAAAAATTGAGGCAAGTGAGTGGAATAAAGTGACCATATTAAGTGATCAACCAAATAGAGCAATATAAAATTATTGCAAAGGGAGCATAATTAAAAAAATAGAGAGAGTTAAGAAAAAATAAAGGAAATGTTATTTATTCCACAAATGTGTTTTGCAAAATATCAGTTTTAGAATCAAGACCATCTACAAATGCAGTATCAAATAAGTCTAACCAGTCAGAAGGTTAAGATTGTTTAAGCCTTATCAGTGATACTTCTTATTCTTCAATTTTTCATTTAAATCCAACAAAGGTGCAGCAACAAACATCCATTTCTAAATTTGTTGCTATAACATCAAATAATGAACAATGAACAGGATTTGTAAGTTGCAAGGTTTTTCTTTTCAGAAAATATAACATTCAACATAGAAGAAAATCATGAATTTATCAAACTGATTTAAAACCATAGACCTGGATACGAGTTACCAAATAGAAAACGGATATCTTCAGAACTTTCGATAAAGCTAAATAAAGAAGTAATCAGTTCAATAAAAAAAGATTTTACTTATAATTGCGCTGTTACCCTAATTCAAAATGGTTGGGGTACGGCCAATGATGGTTCTATAATTGCTCATTGCATCCATAATGGAAACAAACCCTATCTCATTTCTGTTTTTGGAAGCCATTCAAAAATGTGTGTGCGTATGTTTGTGTGTGTGTGTATGTGTGTGTGCGTGTGTGCGTGTGTGCGTGTGTGTTTAATATTTATGTATAGTATTATACTAATACTATACATTAATATTGTATATATATATTTATTTATTTATTTAAAATGAATAAAAACACCTTTATATGGAACTCTGAGTTTCATGCCTTTCGGCAATCATCAGCCATAGTGTATATCGTTTAAGCATGGAATTCTCGAAACTATTTTTGTTTCGATACGTTACGAAACGAGACTCGTAACGGAACTCTTCTCGAAATGTTTTTGAGTTACGAGAGTAAAGTTTTTAAACTTTCGAGAAATTTATTTCGATCGGGTCCCGGTTGTTACGAGAATCATTACGAGAACGGTTTCGAGTTTCTCGTAATGATTCTCGTAACAACCGAAACTCATTTTTCCCAAATTTTCATTTTCTCATTACGAGAATTATTTGTGTTTCGGGATATTTCGGGATATTTCGAGTTATTTCGAGTTCCAGAAATGATTTGCAAAAAATTTGATTAACCAGTTAATCAGTTGAAGTACGCATTTTTAGGACATTTGACGAGCGCGACAGCTGAATTTTGTTTTCTTTTTTTAAAAAACACAATTAAAGGTTGAAAATATCAATTTAAAGTCTTTTATTATATTACTTATCAAGACTAGGGTTAGGACTATTGTAATTGCAATTGTAAAAATTAAATACAATTACACATTACAATACAATAAAATTGTATCGTAATATTACAGAAGATTAATTCTTCTGCGGCTGAAAATTCAGCCACTTATAGACTAAAAATTGCTTCTGCGGCTGAAAATTAACGCATGCGCAAGTATTCATATTAATTTACTTCATTTTCTTAACTTAAATATCATTGTGAGATATCTTTTAGGAATTTGAAGAGAATTTGAAGATAATTTAAAAAATACAATGAGCGACCTATCGATTGGAAAATCTTTTGAGAATTTAGTTTTTTTTTGATGTTATCATTTATTTGTCATCTCGATGTAACTTTGAGCAAGCGTTAATTTTCAGCCGCAGAAGCAATTTTTAGTCTATAAGTGGCTGAATTTTCAGCCGCAGAAGACTCAAGCATTACAGAAACAATAACAAAATTTTACTTTAGTAATGTATTGTTGTGATGAAAAACAATTACAATAAGTATTGTATTGTTTTTCTTCTAACAATACAATAAAATTCGAGAACTATTGTATTGTTTTAATGAAATAAAATTACAATAACTATTGTAGTGTATTACTTTACATTAAAGTAGAAAAGCTAACGTATTTTAACGTATTTATATTCATCTCTTAACGTATTTATATTCATCAGTTTTTTGTTAATTTTTTAAAAAGTAAATGTACTATGTATAATTTAAATAATGTATTTTTTTAAAATTTTATTAGACTGTTTCAATGGTCGAGCGGTCTGAGGCATATGTCCCGTTATTAGAAAGTCGTGAGTTCGATCCCGAACAATCTATGACGTTTCGCGATTTGATTTTTCCCGAAACGTTTCGAGAATCCCTAGCTTAATATCGTTACTTAAAAACCGTTTAAAAATTACAAATTAAAATTACGGTAGAACGAGTTCTGACGTTACTAAACGGAAACAAAAAGACGTTAAAGGTTTTAGTCCCTGGTGTCAAATAAGGATAGCAAAAATTTCTTTGCATGTCGGCACTTTGATATTATTTCATATCTTTTGTTAAGTAAGTTTTCTCCTTTATATGATAATATATGAAATTTTTCGCGGAGACAAAGATTACAAACTTTTGCTGCTTGATTGTAGGGCTTGCATTGTGCTATAATCTTCCATGTAATCACCGGTTTCAGATTTTTAGATTTTAGCATCCATATTTCTTTGGAAAGTTCGGTGTCATTTTTATATTTAGGCGCGTTGAAAGATTTAAGATGGTTGCCATATCTAAGTTTAAATGTAGTTTCACTTATACCGAAATAAACTTTCTCTTTGAATTGAGGATCTCCAGAATTTACAGTGGCTTGGTATACGACATTGCTAGAAAGGCATTGGTTATTTAACGGACAATTTTTTTTGTCTATGCAGTTGCATTTTTTTGTTGTTTTATATTTATCGCTTTGAAGAATTTTGCTATTATGTGCATTTATTAAAGAATTGATATTAGGCATGCAACTATAGCTAACTTTAATAGAGTTTCTATTGAAAATTTTATGAAGCCTGTGTCCTACTGGAAAGTGTTGGTCAATTAAAGCTAAGAAGCGCTTTCCAATATTAGTTTCAACATTTTTGCTAAACGGGGGGTTATACCATATAATTTTACGTTTGCGATGTTTACTTTGATGTTTGTCTATTTGCGGTTGGTAGGTGAGTTTTGAATTGTATCCTGATTTACGTAAAGCCTCTTCATAAGTAAGAATAGAGTTATTGAACACAGTTTTATTTATTGCCATAGTTGATAATCTTGACTCAATAGTGCGAGGGATTTCTTTTATTATATTAGGTGGATGGTTTGAATCAGAATGAATATACAAAAGTTGGTTATTAGGTTTACAATATGGTTGATAAGAACCGTCGATCAGGTTCAATGTTACATCCAGATAATTGACAATTTTAATATTAGATTGAATAGAGATATTTAGGTTGTTACCTTTAAAAACATGCGTAAAATGCTTTTTAATTTTCTCCATTTGTTGGCCGCTTTTGTTTTCAAAAATAGCAAGTCCGTCATCACGATACAAGCCAAAATTATTTTTATCGTAATGTTGAGAAAGCTGAAACAATATAAAGATACCAACTAGTTCGCAAACTTCAGCTCCATCAAATGCACCCATTGTGACATCAAATAATCCGCCTCTTTTCTTTATTCAAGCTTCATCGTTTTTAAAAATTAAAGATTTTCTTGCATGATATATTTGTTTTTTATCGTCATCATTTATAACAACATGTTGTTCGGCGAAACTGATTGCATTGGTAAGTGTGGTTTCACTAATAGATGGGTAAAAATCATTTATATCGAAAATTAGAAATTTGCAAAGGGGTTTATTTTTGATGTTTTTAAACCTATCTATAACGAACTGGGTGCAACACAATGGGTGCATTTGATGGAGCTGAAGTTTGCGAACTAGTTGGTATCTTTATATTGTTTCAGCTTTCTCAACATTACGATAAAAATAATTTTGGCTTGTATCGTGATGACGGACTTGCTATTTTTGAAAACAAAAGCGGCCAACAAATGGAGAAAATTAAAAAGCATTTTACGCATGTTTTTAAAGGTAACAACCTAAATATCTCTATTCAATCTAATATTAAAATTGTCAATTATCTGGATGTAACATTGAACCTGATCGACGGTTCTTATCAACCATATTGTAAACCTAATAACCAACTTTTGTATATTCATTCTGATTCAAACCATCCACCTAATATAATAAAAGAAATCCCTCGCACTATTGAGTCAAGATTATCAACTATGGCAATAAATAAAACTGTGTTCAATAACTCTATTCTTACTTATGAAGAGGCTTTACGTAAATCAGGATACAATTCAAAACTCACCTACCAACCGCAAATAGACAAACATCAAAGTAAACATCGCAAACGTAAAATTATATGGTATAACCCCCCGTTTAGCAAAAATGTTGAAACTAATATTGGAAAGCGCTTCTTAGCTTTAATTGACCAACACTTTCCAGTAGGACACAGGCTTCATAAAATTTTCAATAGAAACTCTATTAAAGTTAGCTATAGTTGCATGCCTAATATCAATTCTTTAATAAATGCACATAATAGCAAAATTCTTCAAAGCGATAAATATAAAACAACAAAAAAATGCAACTGCATAGACAAAAAAAATTGTCCGTTAAATAACCAATGCCTTTCTAGCAATGTCGTATACCAAGCCACTGTAAATTCTGGAGATCCTCAATTCAAAGAGAAAGTTTATTTCGGTATAAGTGAAACTACATTTAAACTTAGATATGGCAACCATCTTAAATCTTTCAACGCGCCTAAATATAAAAATGACACCGAACTTTCCAAAGAAATATGGATGCTAAAATCTAAAAATCTGAAACCGGTGATTACATGGAAGATTATAGCACAATGCAAGCCCTACAATCAAGCAGCAAAAGTTTGTAATCTTTGTCTCCGCGAAAAATTTCATATATTATCATATAAAGGAGAAAACTTACTTAACAAAAGATATGAAATAATATCAAAGTGCCGACATGCAAAGAAATTTTTGCTATCCTTATTTGACACCAGGGACTAAAACCTTTAACGTCTTTTTGTTTCCGTTTAGTAACGTCAGAACTCGTTCTACCGTAATTTTAATTTGTAATTTTTAAACGGTTTTTAAGTAACGATATACACTATGGCTGATGATTGCCGAAAGGCATGAAACTCAGAGTTCCATATAAAGGTGTTTTTATTCATTTTAAATAAATAAATAAATAAATATTGCTCTATTATTCATTAGTATTGAGCACTCTCAAACGCACAAGAGTATTTGTATTATTACACTATAATAATGCATTATATATTTTGTATATATATATATATATATATATATATACAATATATAGTAATGTGTATATATATACACATTACTAAAAGAGATATACAGATGTCTTGTTAAAATGTCCTAAGGACGTCTTAAACTGGTTGTCTGAAGACGTCTTAAACACGTCTTTAACTAGTTGCAGGTGTCTAGACGAGTGAAAGATAAGTTAGAACGTCTTAAAGACGTCTTATGTTGGGTGGGTTGGTTCATTAGTAAATGAAATATTTTAGTTAACTAAAAAACGAAAAACTATAAATTTATTGATAATAATTTATATTATTATATTTATATCATATTTTTAATTATATTATCAATAAATTAATCATTTTTCAGTGTTTGATGAGTACTTAAAAGTTTGTTCTTCACCTTTGAATGATTGCTTCGCATGCTTCACCGCCAATTATTGCTTCTGTTTTTTTATTTAACCCCGGGATTTCCCGGAGGTAAATCGTGAAATTCTGTGATCGAGATTCGGTATTTTGCCATCGAACTCTGAATAATCATCTCCTTAAGCAAAAAGCTTAAGTTATTATTACATTGTAAAAAGTATTTTTAAAACTATGCTGTAATTATTGTAGATATAAATGCACTTTGAGTAGTTAGAAATGCTCAATATCCCTCCTTATAAAATTAAACCTAAAGATGAGAGCGATTACCAAAGAAGCACTGGGCATTTGGTTTCAAAGCTCTAAATCTAGTTTGTTCAATATGTAAAGTACTTAGGTACACGATGAATACGAAGAAATCCCGAACTAATTATCAGCTAATATACACTGTGAGTGTTTAGCTATTTGAATTTTTCGTTTGACCGTGTTTATTTATTTATTTCGGATATGGAGCTCGCTGAACCCATCGGAAAAGACAACTTAGGTAATTGGTTTGAGGTTATCTACAAATCGAAAAGAGAGTTACACTTTTTATTGGAATGACATGTCAGCACTTTTTGAAAAAAACTTTTGATATTTTAATACGGCATTTAAAAAAAAGAAAATTGGCGAATTAAGGTTTTCAACGCTAAAAACATTTACGCTGAAAATCGAAACCAATCGTTGCTGGATATAGGGAAAGCAAAACCAAAACTATAAATCCAAACGTAAAATTGTTAGTTGAATATTAATGCAGTATTAAGTTGTCATAAATACTATTTGTCCTAAAAATCTTTGTTGAGTTCTAAAGTTTCTAAAAGAATGCAGTAAAAATGACATTATAAATAAGTAAAAAAATGACCATAGTAAAAGTAAAAAGTAAGATAAATTTTATGGAAAGAAAAGTTTTATTTTGCGTTCATACCACCGTCTTCTTTTTATGGTATAATGAATAGGAAAGAAAGTATTATTGCATATGTAAAATAAAGCTGAGGTCGAATTAATGCTTTTATTTTAATTGAGCTGGAATGAACTTTAACTTACAAAACCGAAAATTTTACTGACACTGATTCAGCGCTGAATCAGCGTTGATAGAAGATAAAAGCATATAAAAATCTGAATTCTAATGGTTTTACTTTAGAAAAGAGATTAAGAGACGATAATCGATATATAAGTATCGCCGATAACATATCAAAGTAAATAAATATCAATCGATATATAAGTATCATCCGTACTACTAAAGTATATTAGGCACCATGGGGAAACCAGTATTTTGGTTATTTATTTTAGCTTTTGCTCTGAAACAAGGTAAAATTAAATTTTATTTTAAATATTATTTTAAATTGTGCAAATCAAAGATATATTTGTTGATAATTTTATTTGCTAATAAGTTTCCATACAAGCGAATTGATAAAGCACTGGCGTTACCGCACCAACAGTAAAAAAAAAAATTGCGGTAAAACACTTATTAGTTTATTTATGGACGTATAAGATGGACGTTCAACTTATTGTTTCACACCAAAGAGGCCGCAGAAATCAGCGAGTTTCCGACTTACTCTAAATTTTCCGCCATCAATAAAAAATCTATTAAAACGGCTGCCGACAGATTTAAAACAGAAACTCTGATCTTGTGGCATTAGTTTAAACTTTAAAAGCATTTGTTTAATAAAATTGTTCAGGATAAAGTAACTACTTCACGCGTTGACAAATTACTAATCAAATTACACCAAGGTAAAGGAAATTAGTTTTCGGCACGAACAGATTTTATCGTTTTTCCAAGATGAATATTTGTAAATTTGGGAACTTTTTCGTAAACAAAGACTGTCCATGATTAAATAGACCTGTAAGAATGATTTTAAAATGGCTAAAAAAAGCATAGCGAAATATATAAAAGCTTAAATAAAATTTGTTGTCAAGATCTGGTTTCATTCATCTCCTTGGTCCTTCATTCACCATAAATTTGTGTATTTTTTTAGTATCTTTTCCAATTTGTCGCCATTTTTTGCCTCGACTACTCTATAAGCTCCATGATATATATTCCACTATACATTATTTTTTTAGTAGTTGTATTTTCTAATAGGCTTTTTTATAATTCATTTGATGAAGCAAAAACTTTTAAAAAGTTATTCAAATTTATAATTATCTTGCAAAATGCGGCCAGGTTGTTCATCTTTTCGTTTTTCATTATTCATATATCATTTCATTTGTCATAAAAAGCACATAATAACACTTTTTTTTTTTGTCAAATAAAAGTTAGCTTATATTTAGCTGGTAAATCATGTTATGCTGATACTAAATACTTAGTTATTCTTGCGCTTCGCCATAAATTGGCTTTGCTAAATTCTTTAAAACTGTGACAAATTATTTTTTTTCTTTATTGTGTTTACGTTCATTTTATTTATTTACATTCGAGTTATTTATCCTTAACTGTATATACTTCTGTTGTTAAACATAAAAATATAAAATTCTATAATATTCATAAACTGGAAGTTTACAGCAATATTGTAGATGGAGTAGTTCCCTGGACATGGAATCATTGTGCTCTAGGTAGCTACAAAACTAGTTGATATTTTGCATTATTAGTTATATCTTTAGTTATACATTTACTAAAGTGGTTAAGTAAATTATCTCAATTTTTATATCATCATCAGCGTTATTTCTTAAAATATTAAGAATGTCTAGCTATATAAAATTAAGCTTAAAACTTGGTTCTAGTTCTGCTATCTTTAATAACTATATGGAAGTTGATGTGACTGGTTAGACGAAACCAAATATTTTCGACGAATCCGACAGACTTTAAGAGAATTAAATTTCTATGTTTTAAAACAAAAGATTTCAAACAAATGATCTCAATTTCTATATAATCATCTCTTAAAAAATTTCTCATAATCTTTATTCTAAAAAAATAAAATAAAATAAAAGCTTTAATCATCAAATTAATTAATATTGGAGATAATTCGAAACTAATTTTTTTTTTTATTTTTTTTTTTATAGTTATGTAACGCTAAAAATCTGTTGTTGTTTTTTAACAAATTCTGTCTTTTGGATCAAATACTTTTAAATGGAAAAACTTTTCCTAAAGAACATCTAGTCTTAAAGTTTTAAAAATAACTCCCGAAATATTTGCAATGCGCTGAAAACATATATCGGTTTTAGTTTTGATCGATTTTTAAACACGGTATTAAGGTGCAATAAATTTGAACGGACGTCCAATTTTCTCGATTGACAATTAAAATGCAGATTGCGGAATGCAGTAAGGCACGACGGTGTATGCATAAAAGTTTATATTAAATATACATTAAATTCTCAGTTTGTAGTGAATTTGTTTGCAGTCATAAATCGTGATAAAAAGTTAGTAAAGAGGGAAAAAAACTATACTAAAAATAGTAAGACATTTTTTAGTCTAATGTCTGATTTTGTGCAAGTGACGCACTAGTTTTAATTCTGGTGTTGATCAAACATGTAGTTGTTTTGTTTTGATCAGAGTATGCAAGAACGTCTTAAACACTTTTCACTTGGACAATTAAGCAGTCTAACGTTAAAAACCTAAAGCTGTGAAAGAGTTTTTTTTGCTTGGTCAGGTGTTTTATGTAGTTTGAAAAACTCAAATTCAAATTTGTTTTTACAACAAAGTATTTGTTTTGTTTGCCACCAGCATAATATGCTTGTTATAATCTTGTGATTAAATTTTACAAAGCGTTTAGCAAAATCCTTGTTTGAAACGTTTGGTTGGATCAAGTTAATTAGTGTTAAGCAAAAGCGCAAAATTTTATTCAAAGAATTGTCCATCGTTAAATATCACTTTTTCCTATTTTTTAGGCAGCATACTGATTCCGTGTTGAAAAAACTTTTTATCTTTTAAGGCAAGAATAAACCCTATTTTTGACTATAAAACAAAAAAGCTTGTAAGATGATAACTTCGTCATGTCTTTTGGAGTATTTGTGTCTTTTAAGCTTCAATGCTCTATAGACCTCAATACTCCAAAAAGCTTTGTTGTTGGTAACGTTCCCAGTGAAAATTTCGATAGAGAGCAGTTGTTCATAGTAAATCCCTTCTAGCTCATCTCACAAGATTCACAGCATAAGCTTCTTGTCATGAGTATCCGGTTTTGCCATTGAATTTGATGCTTGGCAGGTAGTGATCGACCGGAACATAAGTTTTGCCGGAACCGAAACCACACCGGTAAAAGATCCTAAATATTCCTAACCAGAACCGGAACCGAAAATAAATCCAGACCGAAACAGGAACAGAAACCGGAACCGAAAATAAGTAATATATTTTTAAAAAAGTAGTTCTAATTTAAACAAAAATTAATGTAGTAAAAATAATTAAAATTTTACATTTTTTTTTTAAAAAGTTTTTTAACCTAAGGCATCGAGAAGCAATTAGACAATTCAGAAAAATCATTTAACACTTAAATGATTTTTTGGATTGCCAAAATGCACATTAATCATTTTCCCCTGTTCGAGCTTGCGCAATAATTTTTGCAATGTGCGAAAAAGATGGAATTTTTTTTCATTATAGTCAGACTTTGAGCTGTTTATCTTTAGGAGGTTCAAAATTGTCCATTTGAATCATGACAACATGTTTAAGAAAATGAGCTAGAAGAAGCGGAATGGTGATAGTTCAGCTCAAATTATAGCGATAAAAATATTACAAGATATGAATATTAATTTAAAATTATTTTAAACAAGAAATTTAATTAGTTTTCAATAAAAGCCAAATTTTATTTACATTAATTCTCAAGCTTAACTACTAATTTAAAAAATTTTTCAATCATTTTTTCAAAATGAAAATAACGGTATTATGCTAAATAAAGCTTTATAATATGTTTTTTCGGTATTATTTTGAAACGGAACTCTGGCTGGAACCGAAATCTTAAATATATCCGAAACCGGAACCGGAAATTCGGTTCCGACCGGAAACTTGGCCGGAAACCGGATCCGAACCGAATTCCGGTTGATCACTATTGGCAGGGCTTAACTTACGATTCGTCATGGTGGGTTCACTTTTCATCACTTTTTGTCGCAGGTGTCAAAACAACTACTTAAGAAAAATTACTCATTGATCAAAAATCCAAAAAGGCTAAATAACTTTGCTAAAAATCATTTGGGCAAGGGGAAAAAAACTCACCCTTTCTCTCAGTTTTGACTTTTTGTTAGATGCGCCATCTTTTGTTAGCCCCTCAGTACTACTACTACTGCTACTATTACTACTACTACTACTACTACTACTACTACTACTACTACTACTACTACTACTACTACTACTACTACTACTACTACTACTACTACTACTACTACTACTACTACTACTACTACTACTACTACTACTACTACTACTACTACTACTACTACTACTACTACTACTACTACTACTACTACTACTACTACTACTACTACTACTACTACTACTACTACTACTACTACTACTACTACTACTACTACTACTACTACTACTACTACTACTACTACTACTACTACTACTACTACTACTACTACTACTACTACTACTACTACTACTACTACTACTACTACTACTACTACTACTACTACTACTACTACTACTACTACTACTACTACTACTACTACTACTACTACTACTACTACTACTACTACTACTACTACTACTACTACTACTACTACTACTACTACTACTACTATTACATATATATATATATATATATATATATATATATATATATATATATATATATATATATATACAAAATATGTATTATTATAGTATAATAATACAAATACTCTTGTGCGTTTTTAAACATATATATATATACATACATTAATATATATATATATATATATATATATATATATATATATATATATATATATATATATATATATATATATATATATATATACTTTAAATTCAGGTGGAAACGCTGAAACAACAACCACAGAATCAACAACAGTAGAAACAACAACTGAAGAAACAACAACAGTAGAACTAACAACAGTAGAACCAACAACCGCAGAACCTACAACAGTAGAACCAACAACCGCAGAACCAACAACCGCAGAACCTACAACAGTGGAACCAACAACCGCAGAACCTACAACAGTGGAACCAACAACCGCAGAACCTACAACAGTGGAACCAACAACCGCAGAACCTACAACAGTAGAACCAACAACCGCAGAACCAACAACCGCAGAACCAACAACCGCAGAACCAACAACGGCAGAACCTACAACAGTAGAACCAACAACCGCAGAACCTACAACAGTAGAACCAACAACCGCAGAACCAACAACCGCAGGACCTACAACAGTAGAACCAACAACCGCAGAACCAACAACCGCTGGACCTACAACAGTAGAACCAACAACCGCAGGACCAACAACTGCAGGACCAACAACCGCAGGACCAACAACCGCAGGACCAACAACCGCAGGACCTACAACAGTAGAACCAACAAGTTCAACTCCTTTAAAACGTAATTTTTTTTTTTCGGTAAAAAATGAATTTATGCAAAAACTAAAATTAAGCAGTCTGATAAAATAAACAGAACACCTAAGTTATGCCTAAACCATGGTAGAATCATACAATCAATCAATCATACAACATACAGTGTTTTATAATAATTTTATAATGCATACAGTGGTTTTCAAAAACATCATTTCCTTTAAATTTTTTAGCGATTATTTCCATACTTTTTTTAAAAATATAAAAAAGAAAGGCAGATTATTTTTAAATTTTAATTTGGAATATATTGTATAGCCAAAAAAAAAAAAAAAGAAAATTAAATAATAAAAACATTATTTTGGTGCCAAAATCAATCAAAAGAGAGAATCAGGTTAAAAACTATTGTAAAAAAATGTGTCAAAAACTTAAGTTCACGCTTTAATTCAGTATTTTGCTTGATTACCACGTGCTTTTACGCAGGCTAAAATACGTTTTAAATAGATTCAATTAGATGCATACATAATTCCCTTGGAATTTCATTCTAAATTTTTTTCAGTGCAATTTTCGATTGCGCTTCGCTTTCCATATTCTCTCTTAATAACTTCTTGCCCATCTATAATCAAATATTTGTGATATAGTTCAGATCTGGTGATCGTTCTGGCCAGTGTAGAAAGAGTCATTTGTTGCCTTTAAAGCCACTCTTTCACCGAGTTGGCAGTATGTGCCGTTGCGCCGTCTTGTCGCAAAATCCAACTTTTTCACGCCTTCCAAAAATAATCTAGAAGTAGGTAAAAGCTTAATTTTCCAAGGTCTCATTTTAATTACACTGGTTAATTTTCCTTGTATAAACATTTTGAAATCCTATCCCCATTATGACAAATTTATCCTCATATACTAATCGAGCCGCCACCGCCTTTTACACTTGGTACACAAAATCTTTCCTTATATTTTCTGAAGCTTATGTTTTAGCAATAGATCTTGGTTTAGGATTAAGACAAATCATCTACTGACCATTGAAGTCTTTCCTTACGCAACTTATATCTTTTACATCCCATCTATCACCTTAAAAGCAGTTTTCTTGCAGCAACTTAATAATCAAAGAAAAGTAACTGATCTTATATTTTTGAAAGCCATTGCATTTGCTTTAAAATCATCAAACAGGAAAAAAAATTACTTATTGATCAAAAATCCAAAAAGGCTAAATCACTTTGCTGAAAGTCATTTTGGGGAAAAAACTCACCCTTTCTCTCAGTTTTGACAACTCTGTAAAATTAAATCATCAACATTATTGCTTGTTTTAAAGTGCGATGAATTACATTTGATTATTAATTTTAGGTATAAATTACATTTAATTTTGTATTTTCTTAACAGTTTATTATTACTTTATTTTTATTCTTTTAAATTAGATATATTAAATTAACAAATAAACAAATAAGATATTCAACCTTCGCAAAAAAGTTTAAAAAGGGCAAAAAGCTTTGTAATGCTTCAAAAGTGCACAAAATTCTATTTAAACCTTAAAATGAATTCTATAGAACTTCTATTGAAACTCCAATGCATATAAAAATTCAAAAAGAAATTTAACCAACAATTTGTCCCGGGCAACTTAAAAGATAACTAATAAATGACTTTTAATAAAACCTTGTTTCAGTTCATATCTAATATACTTAACTGTAATTTTTGTACTTCTAGCTTGCTATGTTTGTCGGTGTGGTTTGGGTGTTTCAACTTTTCCTAATTTCAATCTTACGAAAGAGGATATCGAAAAAAACTTTAGTGGTGATAAATTTATTTTGGTTGTCAAGCTTACTTTTTTGGAAGGAGGGTAGGGTAGGGGGCAGAATATTTAAAACAGGAAGTGATTCCAAGAATATTAAAAAGAAAAGGTGATTTCTAAACAAATTCTAAACTTATTTTTTTTATTTGCAAGGAACTTGCTTCAATGATAAACTAAAAGAGTCAATCAGATTTGTGTCCACCATAGTCAACTTGATCGTCGATAAAAACAACACCTTTGAAAGTTGCAGACGAGATTTAAAGAAAGAGATCAAATCAACAAACGACTCTCCCTGCATAGACTTGATGTTTGATAGCTTTTCAGAATGTACCGCGAATATCAACTTTCAAATTAGAGATCTTTACGTTCAAGCAAAGAGTTCCGTTAAAATGCTGGAAAAACAGTTGGTTTTTTCGGAGAATAATTTCGAGACATTCATAGGTAAAGTTCATTTGTTAACTTGTATAAACGTGTTTTGTTTTTGAGAAAGTGTGTTAACGTGTGTGTAATTGAAAACCATCTAAATAACTAAGCTGTTTTTAAGATGTTGTTTTGGGTATTTGAGACATTGTTTTGGATGTTATCAAAATTGATGATATGGGAATTATTGAAGAGAGAATTCACTTTGTTCGAAATGTGTTTTTCAAGCTCTCTTTTATTCATAGGTTTAAAGAAGTTGATGAACTTCATCGGCTGGTAAACTTGTGTTTCTGATGTGTTTTTCTTTTCACATGTTGAATCTAAAAATATTTTAACCTTGAGCTCAATCATCTGGATGATGATGTAAAAGAGGGTTAGCGTCTGTTTTATCTCAACGCTGATTGACGTTTTAAACACCGGTTGCATGAACACAGCACGAAAGTGAAAGAGCAGACAAAAAAAATAAAACAATTAGACAAAATGTGACAAAAGTTGTAAAAAACTATTAAGATTATTGAACTATTCTGAAAACCAAAATAAAATTTTTTTTCATTTTTTTGAAAAATTATGGCTTTGTTTTTTTTTTTTCTTTTCTGAACAAAAAATTTTAGGAGTTCGGTATCTCCATAAAATAAAGTTTCAACAGTTTTGTACCTTCCACAAACAAAATTTCAGAGGTTTCATATCTCCCTAAAATAACGTTTTAGCTGTTCTGCATCTCCCTCAAACAAAAAAAAACAACTTAAGCAATTGCGCTACTCCCTTCAATAAAAAACGTTTTTGATCAAGAATAAAATCAAAAATAATACAACAACAGACATTTGAAAAATTAATGGCAAATATGTAATGAAAAAAAAAAAGATCCCAGCAAGCACAAAAACGTTGAAACAACGTTGAAATAACGTTGATCAACGTTGATCAACGTCGATCAACGTTATTTCAACGTTGTTTCAACGTTGTTTCAACGTTGTGTGC
The DNA here is from genome assembly GCF_058129835.1 of Hydra viridissima. Taxonomy (NCBI): domain Eukaryota; kingdom Metazoa; phylum Cnidaria; class Hydrozoa; order Anthoathecata; family Hydridae; genus Hydra; species Hydra viridissima. Next base: position 12,692,263 of record NW_028324311.1, on the reverse strand, counting down.
TTGCTGGGATTCAGGCGATAAAAACAGGTTAACAAAATCATAATTATCATTAACCAAAAGTCCCTACGGATTTTTCAAGTGTATTCCCACATTACAAGCACAGTCCTGTTTAATACTTAAGGTTTTGTTATTCAAACAATTTGGATGCGGCTAATTGTCATCCATTTTAACTATTTTCAAATAAGTGGCGTACTGGAGTAAGGGATTTAAAACATTACAAGAGACTAAAATGCTCTCGAATTATGCAAGAAAGACAGCAGATAGTTGATGATGACAGATGAAGAAGCAGGTTGCAGCTCATCTTTTTTGGAAAATGATATTAAAAAACATGTTTTTAAATGTCATTTTCCAAAAAAGATGGATTTTCACATTGATCACAAAATTCCTTTCAATTTTGAAAAAGTTTAATGGAATTTTTTGATTAATGTGAACTTGTCATATGTCAATATTCTATCAATGTAGATATAGGTGAACATATGCTGATATCCCACTTCAGAAATTTTCACATAAGCATTCCTTTCGTCCTTTCGTACTGGTTTTTATTACTGGTATTTTTTTCGTCCTTTCGTACTGGTTTTTATTACTGGTATTTTTTTCGTCCTTTCGTACTGGTTTTTATTACTGGTATTTTTTTCGTCCTTTCGTACTGGTTTTTATTACTGGTATTTTTTCGTCCTTTCGTACTGGTTTTTATTACTGGTATTTTTTTCGTCCTTTCGTACTGGTTATTATTACTGGTATTTTTTTCGTCCTTTCGTACTGGTTATTATTACTGGTATTTTTTTCGTCCTTTCGTACTGGTTATTATAACTGGTATTTTTTTCGCATGTACAAACGAAAAAAAATCTTTATCTGTATCAATATCGAGTTCTTAACTCTTTTTTTTAACATTAATTTTTAACATTAAAGACTACTGAAGTATTCGAACACAAAATCTCATTTTTCTCAAAAGTAGAAAAAGTGGACATTTGTGGACATCATCAATTATTAAAAATCATTCTGACCAGCAACTAAGGTAAGGCGGGGCTAATTCAGCAAAAAGTTGTTGGACGGTGGTCAAGTGAGATACACAGGCACCTTTTTCAATTTTGGACCAAAAAGTAAAAAAAAATTTTTTACTATTTTTCTTTTAGATTTTTAAAAAAAAACGTTTATCTGTCATCGCTTAAATGTTAATATTTTACCCATTTACTTGATTTTCGGTTATACTTAGCGATTTTTCTCTAAGTATTATAGATCTTTTTATAACCTAACTTTCTCGGGGTAAGTTGAGCAGGTTTGAAAAAAAATACATAAAACGGCATTATCGGATACGGAGAAACAAATTTCGTTGGGTAAACATTTTAAGGTCCATAAACACATTTAAATTAATCATTATTGAATAGTATATTAACACTTAAAAACATCTGAAACCCTTTTTTTTAAATATCTAAAATCCGGTTTTTTAAAAAATATGTTAATGCTATTTAAAACTATTAAATTTTTGCTTCTTTTAAAAATATTTTTACTTGAATATTACTTATTCAATAAAATATTTAAGTCAAAAGTTAAGAAATAAAAATTTTAACTTACTTTATTTTTAGCTTACCCCACGCAGCTGCTCAACTTACCCCGCTGGGGCAGCGATTGAGCAGCTCGGTAAACTTTAGGGAATATTTTCTCAAACAAATCTAAAAACGTTTTTTTTTTTTAAGCAATTTTTAGCAGATAAAAACATCTTTCTAATAGTGTAACAACTAGGGTTAGGACTATTGTAATTGTAATTGTAAAAATTAAATACAATTACACATTACAATACAATAATATTGTATTGTAATATTACAGAAACAATAAAAAAAATTTATTTTGGTATTGTATTGCTGTGATGAAAAACAATTACAATAAGTATTGTATTGTTTTTTTTTCTAACAATACAACAAAATTCGAGAACTATTGTATTGTATTGTCTTAATGAAATAAAATTACAATAACTATTGTATTGTTTTGATGAAAACAATTACAATAACTATTGTATTGTTTTGATAAAAACAATTACAATAACTATTGTAGTGTATTACTTTACATTATAGCAGAAAAGCTGACGTATTTTAACGTATTTATATTCATCTCTGACGAACTTACTATTATTTTTGCTATTTTTTTTTTATTTACGGATTTGCAACATTGCAAATTTTATTTTTTACATATTTAGATTTCGCATCACCTATCTTGTTATGTATTTCTATGCTCTAAATGGCCGCAAAATATTGCCTGTCTGATGATAGCCTTACTATTATGAAAAATACCATTCATATATTATTTTATTCAGCCCTTTTATTTTTTCCTCTTGATTTTAGTACTGCAAAGGAACTTAAAATATATACGAAAATTAACTTTAGTAACACAAACAGTTAAACATAATAATTCTTCTTAAATATAAATGTTAATCTCTTGAAATGTTGAAGAACCAACATAAAAAATTAATGATGACGAAACGAAGAGCCAAAAGGAGATTTTTCTTGATGCGTTTAAGGCCTAAAAATAAAACAGAATGTTAACCATACTATTTTTAACAATATCTTCATATTCATTATTTTTCCAAATATCTCATACTTTTTCTTAGAAAGATTTTAATTGCTAAAAGTTATACTGGAATGAGTTGTGTTTATAAGATTTTGGTATAAGAATAAGACTATTAGATGTTTAAATATTTCCAACGAATAAATACCTGCACCGTAAAGTTACCTTTGTTTGAATTCAGGGTGATGTGTAATCATCATTATCATCAAAACTCTGACTTGAACCACTGGAGACCTGATTAAGTTGATCTTCATCATCTTCTGAATCAATTTCTTCAAATTGGCTATGAGATGCATTGCGCTTAACTGAAGTTGAGGTTCTGCTCGAGGAGGCAGCAGACATGGAGCTGTTCATTGAAGAGTCTAAATCTCCTGAGCTGGCTTTGATGCTGATCAGACTTAGATAGACCTTCAAGTTGACCTGAATAACATTATTTCAGCATTTTTACGCTTCTTAATACTTTGTATCAAAATATGATAGGATATTTCATAACAGTTTTAGTCAGTTAAATTAAAAATTTGCATTTTGACGGTTTTATAATTTTTTTAAAAATTTTTAATTAAATTTTTTTAATTTAAATTTTTCAAATTAAAGTAAAATCAAAAATCAAATTGAAAGAATTAAAAAGATAAATTTGTTACAGCAACCAACAAACCCTCTAACAAACTGCATTTACCTGATTCAAGTTGTAAATCCCACTGAATAATGACTTTGCTGCTGTTGTGATGTATATACACCAGACGAGCCACATTAGTTGGGTCCAAACGACTTCGTAGTGGAGTTACAATATTTCCTGCCTCTGAGAAAACTCGTTCTGATGCTGCAGAAGATGCTAGGACGGAGAGCACAGCACGAGCAGCTGTAGACAAAAAAGGAAATCGAAATTCATTTTGTTTCCACCAGCAAAGGACATCAGTATCTTTTGGCACTTTGACTTTTGAAAAAGCTTCCCACTCCATTAAAATAAGAGGTTTCTCTTAAGCTCCAACCATTGGGTCTGTTGCTTTTTCTTCATCTCTGCAGGCTTCATAAAGGGGATCGTTTTCACGGGAAAACTCCTCAAAAACCTCTGGGCGTGTTGCAGAGGTCCATTCTTCGTAGGAAGAATGTTCATTGATAATTTCTCGTTTGACCTTTTCGAATAATGCCGGGGAGAATCGACGTAGAGCCACACCACGGTAACGTGGATCTAAAAAGTTGGCTTCAGCAAAAGCTTTCTCATCGCAGCCATGGTTCTTAAACTTTTCTTCAAGCTTGGACAAAACAGCTGCACAGTAGTTCTTCACATCTTCTGTGTTTTCTTCTGTCATGCTGTCAGAAAAGATTTTGTGCAATTTGAACACTTCGGGAATGACTTCATGAATTGATGGCTTGTCTTCAACAGACAAGGTGTTGATTGCGTCATTAAGCTTTTTCATCAAGGGCAAAACTTTCTGCCAGATTTCAAAAATGGATTCATCAGGAATTTCTCTCCACCATATATTCTGCTTGTCAGGGAACTCATTTTTCTTTCCTTTTCTTTGTATGTACAGAAGAATAGGCTTTGCATCTAAAATTGACTTCAAGCAAAAAAACATACTATTCCAGCGTGTCTTAACAAAGCTTTGAATTTTATGGAGTGGTCCTTTAAACAAATTTTTTTGTTTCAAGTGCGCTGCAGTGGCCTCCATTTGGCCTGCAATCTTGGGTGAGTTTCGAAGCAAAGAGGAAAACGCTTTTGCTTTTTCGAACCAAGGACTGGCTTTAAGTCCAGCCAAGCAGACCAGATTTAACCGATGGTTGACACAGGAAACTGATGAGACTGATGATGAGTTTTTTGAAAAAGCCTTCACATTGGCGGCAGCAGCATCATGAGTGAGAAAAATTTCACAACCATTGGGCAATTGACTTTGTAAATCCTGAGTTAAACTAGAAGAATAAAATTATAACATTGTAAAAATAATTAAACACAAAAATGTTAGAGGCACATTGGTGCAGTAGCATAGCGGAACGGGGGTAAAGGGCCTTTTAACTCAGAGCGCAAACAATTAAAGAGGCGCCAAAAAAAATGCTCGTCTTTTTATAAAAAGCTTTTTTCTGAAAAAAAATTATTTTTTGTTATAAAAAGGCCCTTTTTTGGCCACGGGCGCTAATGACCCTCGCTATGCCACTGTATTGTGAATACCAAAGTCTATATATACTACAATAACTATAGTTTCCATAAAATGATCAATATCAAAAGTTGCCAAACAACTTTTTTTAATTGGAACTTGACAGAAAAATTACTAATACAGTAAAGTCTCCCAATTTTTTAGTTAATTATAATTTACTTGAAAGAAATCAAAAAATAAAATAAAATATTTTTTACTGATGTAACCATCAAGTACTTACTCCGAGAAGATTTTTTGTAAGTTTTCAGCAGTCTGTGGAACATCAGTTGGCTCACAACACCACAAAAATTTCCGTATTTGGTAGTTGTTGTTGATGTAATGGACTGTGATTGAATTATACTTGTCACATGCTGGAGAGGACCATCCATCAGTGGTGAAACCAATGCGCATAACCATTTTGATCTCGGAAAAGACGATGTCTTTCACAGCTTTTTTGGCAGCCTCATATACAATGGGAAGTTTATTCTGAGCGTAGGTCCTTGCTGAACGAAGTATGTACTAAAAAGAATTTAAAATACTTTGAATCATAATAACACCTGGCATTTGAAGCTTACTTTACTCGGGTAGTTGATGTTAGCATAAATATTGGAATAGAACCCTAATATACCTGTGGACAAATTGCTTGAAACATTTGTTGAATCGATGGAAGTTCCATAAAGTGAAATGAAACATTTGAGTTTGCAAGGCCTAGACACACTTCATAGTCAAATCTTAATTGCATAGGATCTTGCGACTTCAGCTTTAGAAAATGTGTTGGCTTTCTGAATTTCCCGCGCAGTTGAAAGTAACTACCAGCTCCAGTTCCTAGATATATTTTTAATTGCTGTTATCACAAGAGCTTCAACTCCTAAAAGCAGTTTTGCAAGTTTTCAGAATCATTAAGTATTAAAAAATGATTACCTCCTATTGATGCCAAAAACTCAAGTTCTTCTCCAGAAGTGGTTTGTTGAGACTTTATTTCTTCCTCCTGCCGCAAAACTTCATCATACACAGTTTTGTGTTTGCGCTTGAGGTGTGACTTCATGCCAGTTGCAGAAGCATTTGGTCTAGCGATTCTGTTAGAGACGACATCTGGACATAACTTGCATTTGACTTGTGAAACATTTTTTGAAGTCGGTTCAACATCTTCAAAGTTATTCCACCAGAGTTTTTGCTTTTTGCGACCAGGTTGGAGTCTAGTTTCTGCAAATTTAAAAGAAATCATTTACAAGCTCAAAAAGTAACAATACCAACTTTATAGCAAGTATTACTTAGACTTCTTTAGGATCCCCATTTTACAATCTTATAATATAACTTAAAGATGAACAAAACATTTTTAATTACTGCTTCAAGCCTATTTAAAAAAATTACTCTGGGTTATAAATCATATTTACTTAAAAAAAGAGAAAAAAATAAACAAAAAAACTATACCTGCCATTTTGTGGTTCAACCTTTGATCCTAAGGCAAAAAATGAGTCTGATACTAGATGCAAAATCTAAAAGAGTGAAAATAAATTTAAATTGTAAACATTTTTTTGGCTGGTTTTTAACATTTTTATGTTTACAAACTTAAAGTGTGTAGTTGCAAAAATTGTGTGACACTACTTTTTTGAGAAAAAAATTGAGCCACACAATTTTTGTGAAAAAAAACACAAACTTTAAGTACTCTTTTAAAATTTGCGCTTTTGAAATTTAAAACTTCAGGCTTAACACTGTGAAGAAACATTTCCTTCACAAGCTATAAAAAAATCATAAAATTTACCTTTTTACTGCATTTGATTATGAATCTTTCAAAAATTGAAATTTTCTTTTGACTTAGGCAACTCAGAAAGTTTAACTTGTCACGCTTTTATATTGACACGCTTTAATGTTGTCTGGACACGGACCGTGTCAATTCTTCCGTGGAAGAATTATTTATTACGTAATAAAAAACCATGACTATAAAGCAATAAAAAACCTAATTTGTACTAGTCGGCTGGAAAGAATTAGGCAGTCTAAAATTAAAGTTAAAATACAATTTTAGACTTATCAAAGTTTAAAATTTTAGTTAATTAAAAGTTTATTGTATAAATACTAAGTAGATGGCAATTCAACATAAAATATTTTTTGAATCGGGTAAAATCGGTTGTACCCGAGAATGAACCACAAAATATTTAAGAAGATTTTAGTTAATAATATATTATATAAATTACAACTAATATAATTAATGAAATTCTATAGAAGTTTTGGTATACTCTTTTTACAAGACAAGACTTTACTTATAAATAGTTTTATTAAAAATTTCCCGAATTTTAAATTGCTAATTCAGGATAATTTCGTAGCAATAAGGTTTTTAGTTTCCGCTCATTGTGGTATTTTATTGGTATTATTACGTAAGGCATACGTTCGCAAATGTTCTTTTGATAATTAATCCGTACCAAATAAAAAGAGTGTAGTTTTTAATTTATTTATTTTGTTTGCAGACAAAAAGCCGCAGAAATTTAATTTTTGATCTTTTTGACTACGTTGGTAATGCTATCGTGGTTCTCAGTTCTTCAGGAAAAGCTGGTAGCTAAAACAGTTGAAAAACATCCAGCAATTGTTGATTGTGTTTGTACATTAATGTCATATTCTGGAAGGTGTATTGAAAATTACGATTGCAGGTGTTGGAGATATGTTGGCTGGAAAGACGTTTCCACACAGTATTAGAGTATTACGTATGATCGTGGAAGAACTAATTTCACTTTTGTTCTCTAAAGACATAAGTGATTTTGATTCTTTAAAGATTCATCCGAAAAAAACAGCAAGTAATAGTAGAGCATCAAAACATTGCATCGACTGTTTAATAAAGCCAGTTTTCATTGTGTTATCCCAGTAGGCACGGGACCAAAAGAAGATGTCTTTTGAACGTTGAAAAGACGTCCAAATCGTTCAAAAGAATTTAAAAGGTGTCTTTTTTACGTTCCGTACCCACTGGGAATATTTATACGCGCCGAACGCGAAAGTAACTGGACTTTGCATTTGTGGGCAATTTGACGAGCATTCTGTAGTTTATTGGGCCGGGTGAATAAAAATGAGCAATTGCTTTTACTCAGTAATTGGTCAGCTTTACGTGAATAAAAACTTCAACAACTTTTCTTAAGTTTTTATTCACGTAAAATTGAGCAATTACTGAGTAAAAGCAATTGCTCATTTTTATTCACCCGGCCTATTTTTGTAAAATATTCTGTAATTTTTAAACTTAAAGAAAACTATTCACTTCATTTTTATTATTTTACCTTTCTCAGGACGTATTTTATGTTGAGTCGCTGTCTTAGGTCTGCCGAATCCCTTTCATTTGCAGAAAAATGATGGTTTCCTATTTTTTGATCCCGTTAACTTTGATTTTCAATATTTAAAGTTGCCCAATATACCATTCTGGCACCCCTTCCCCCTCCCGTTATGTTTCAGTAAAATAGAATCAATCATTAAATATGAGTTGTACCCTATTTCAAGGGTACAAGGGTATATAGTCGGCAACTGAACTATTAAAACATTTATTAAATTTTGACAATAAAATTTTTTTTTTTATTACAATAACAATATATTGTTATAGTATTACAAGGCGAATTACAATACAATATTTATTGTTATTGTAGTGGGTCATTACAATACATTTTTTTTTTCAGATATTGTTATTGTATTACAAAGACGAATTGAAATACAATATTTATTGTTATTGTAGTGGGTCATTACAATACATTTTTTTTTTTCAGATATTGTTATTGTATTACAAAGACGAATTGCAATACAATATTTATTGTTATTGTAGTGGGTCATTACAATACTTTTTTTTTTCAGATATTGTTATTGTTTTATAAAGATTAACTGCAATACAATATTTATTGTTATTGTATTACAGAATTACAATAGTTGTAAATCACAAGTATTGTTATTGTTTCTAAATTAAGTTAATACAATAACAATAATTATTGTTACTGTTATTGTTTTCATTACAATTACAATAGTCCTAACCCTAGTAACAACTATGTTAATCCGACGCACCGTTCAAGGGATCTATTAGATTTAGTAAAAACTGCTCAACTCGCCCCCCCCCCCACCCTTACTCTATAGAGATTAGTTGAATCCAGAATGTCTAGAATTTCTTAAGCAAAAAAAAAAAAAAAAAGTTAGAAATTATTTAAGGAAAAATGTAAGGAACCTCATCTTAAAAAAACAAAGAAATGAAATGCATATTGAGTGTCTCATTATTTTATTTTGTTTTATGTAATAGATCAATTTTTATCAGCAATAAAAATCAAGCCATGAACTTTAAATTCAGCAAAGATTTCTTTATTATGAAATTTTTTTCTGATTATCTTTTAACAACTCCCTGCAAAAGTTTTTTTTGTTTGTTTAAAATGCAACTGTCATGATAAACGTTTAATGTCCCTAAATTAATTGTTATCGAGTGTGATGAAAAACTTAACTAGTCTGATATGATATTGAAAACCAGCCTAATATAACCAATTTCAGCGACACAAAAAGCATCAGTACCTAAGTATAGAAAACTGAGCCAAAAAGCTTAAGTTTTAATACATCATTTTGTATTCTTTCTATAACAAAAAGCAAATAGAAATAATGCAAAACTGTTACTACAATACAGTAAGTTTAAGCTACTTATCATATTGTTGAGATAATCATCAAGATATTATTATCAAATTGTTGAGATAATCATCAAGATATTATTATCAAATTGTTGAGATAATCATCAAGATATTATTATCAAATTGTTAAGATAAGTTAAATAACTAAATGAGTTGTAGAAACAATTTTCTACACTTTGACACCTGCACAGATGTCACTTTCATTTGCTTTAGGTGATTCAATTGCGTTGGTTGTTATATGAACACAACAATAATATTACAATGGTACATTAGGGATATGCTTATATTAGATAAATATTCAAAAGTACGTCAATTAAACTATATATTCAAAAAACCCTGAAGATTTTAAAAGCAACTTTCAAACTGTAACTGTAAGAACTACTTTCAAGTCAACGGTAGCGGTAAATATTTTTTTGCTGGGATTTTTAACAGTCCTTCTGTTGAATGGTTACCCAATTAAAATATCCCTAAATAACTTTATTTCAAGTGAAAATTTCCATTTGTCATTACAAAAAGTTTGGGGATATATTATTATCACTAATAATTGATCTTTTTTGGAAACACCTTGAACAGTGTCTGATGGCCGATCTTTAGCCGAGACAAAAAAAAAAAAATTCAGAGAACTTTTAATTCAATTTTAATTGTAATTTAAATGTAAATTATTACAGAAACTCTGCATTCCGTTAAATTAGAAAACATTTTCAATCGAAGAACTTTTTTTTCTTGACGGAGATTTGGCTCCAGTGTATTGAAACTTAAAATTAGAGGACAAAATTAAAAAACTAATACAAAATTTAGAGAATGAAATAATAAAGAAATAGAACATAATAGAAATATTAATTCACTTATTTTTGTCCAAAGGAGAAAAATAACAAATAAATAATTAACAAAATAAATGTTGTTTTCATATACTTGGATTCAAGTATGTGATTTAACCAGAGTGGATTGGAACTATTGAAAAAAATTTTAGTCTTTTGTAATGTTTTTAATCCCTTACACCAGCGCGCCACTTATTTGAAAATAGTTAATATGGATGAAAGTTAGCCGCATCCAAGTTGTTTGAATAACACAACCTTAAGTAGGGGAAAGGTGCCTATGATGGCATACTTAACTTTAACGTTTCTCTGAGTCATTACCTGAAAACTTAAAAAACAATTTTTGACATGGGTGTATTCCCTCTAGCATGCAGAGTAATAATAAACCTTAGAATTTTTACTATTTTGCTTTTTTATAAGTTTATACCATTAAAAAAAAAAATACAAGTATGCCATCATAGGCAACTAACTGCTCCTATGATGGCACACTTTAAAGAAAATAGACAAACAAGAATTTTTTTTTTTTTTTTTTTAATGGAAACACAACTTTTTTCAAAAAAACAAAATTAATAATAAATATTTGGTCTGTAAGCATAGTCCACATATAAATTTTTTTCTACTTCTATTTATGCCTGCACATAAAAAATGACAACAAGATCTGTATTTTTGACAACAAATCCATGGTTCTTTAGAGCAAGACAGCGAATAAAGTTCATAACAATACAAAAATGCTGTATCAGATTCGAAATTCTTTTTATTATTACTTCTTTTAATCTCCTCACTGCAGCATTTTTCTTCAACAGTCGTCTTTCTTTTTGTTTTTCTAACAAATTTTTCCTTTTCTTTGTTATTTTTTTCATTTGTCTTATCTTTTAATTCTTGAATGTCCGGTGTGATATTCAGAGGTCCAGTTTTTCCACGTTTTCGTGCCCTTTTCAATTCGATTTTAGGGGTTGCTAAAGGCACCGGACACAACTTTTATATACTAGATCTTATCCTTTCGTTGAAACAGAAGATTCAATGCATATGGAAGCTTCTAATGGGGGAGATCTCCATTTCCAAATGTGTTGGTTTCTCAAACTCTCGTATTTCATCTTTGTTCTTAGTCTGATCACTTTTTTAAGAGCATAAAAATTTATTTCAGGGATTTTTTTCAATTCATTTTGCAGGCTTTCCTATGATGGCAACTCCTCGGTATGCCATCATAGGAAAGAGTCACCATATTTATTAAAACAAGCTGTGTCTACCTTATTCTACACATAGCATTAAAATAAGTATTCTAATAAATGTACAAAGCCTGGAGATGAAATGCATGAAAATTTCACTTCTGTATGATGTATAATAAAATCGCTATCCTAAATATATGAGAGCATTAAAACTACAACACCACATGCGAAAATTTATGCTTGTTGATTACAAATGCATTATTTATGACAGAGGAACAAATTTTTATCAAAAGTAATGAATTGCTAATATACACATGTTGGTCTAATCACTTACGCACCGAAACTAATATTTTTGGAAATATGACCAGTATGCCATCATAGGCGCTATGCCATCATAGGCACCTTTCCCCTATTAAACAGGACTGTGCTTGTAATGTAGGAATACACTTGAAAAATCCGTAGGGACTTTTGGTTAATGATAATTATGATTTTGTTAACCTGTTTTTATCGCCTAACTCTTTTTTCGTTAAATACTTGGCATTTTGTTTTCAAATGTCTGTTGTTGAATTATTTTTGATTTCATCCTTGATCAAAAAACTTTTTTTAGTGAATGGAGTAGCGCGATGGCTTAAGTTTGTTTTATTTGAGGGAGATGCAGAACAGCTAAAACGTTATTTTAGGGAGTTACAGAACTCCTAATATTTTTCTATCGGAGAAGGAAAAAAAAAATGTATATATATAGCCAAAAATCTTTTAAAAATATAACAAAACTTTTTATTTTAGTTTTCAGAATAGTTCAATAATCTTAATTGGTTTTTACAACTCTTGTCATAGTAACTGTTACTATACAACTGTTTATTTTTTGTCTGCTCTTTAACTTTCGTGCTGTGTTCATGCAACCGGTGTTTAAAACGTCAATCAGCGTTGAGATAAAACAGACGCTAACCCTCTTTTACATCATCATCCAGATGATTGAGCTCAAGGTTAAAATATTTTTAGATTCAACATGTGAAAAGAAAAACACATCAGAAACACAAGTTTACCAGCCGATGAAGTTCATCAACTTCTTTAAACCTATGAATAAAAGAGAGCTTGAAAAACACATTTCGAACAAAGTGAATTCTCTCTTCAATAATTCCCATATCATCAATTTTGATAACATCCAAAACAATGTCTCAAATACCCAAAACAACATCTTAAAAACAGCTTAGTTATTTAGATGGTTTTCAATTACACACATGTTAACACACTTTCTCAAAAACAAAACACGTTTATACAAGTTAACAAATGAACTTTACCTATGAATGTCTCGAAATTATTCTCCGAAAAAACCAACTGTTTTTCCAGCATTTTAACGGAACTCTTTGCTTGAACGTAAAGATCTCTAATTTGAAAGTTGATATTCGCGGTACATTCTGAAAAGCTATCAAACATCAAGTCTATGCAGGGAGAGTCGTTTGTTAATTTGATCTCTTTCTTTAAATCTCGTCTGCAACTTTCAAAGGTGTTGTTTTTATCGACGATCAAGTTGACTATGGTGGACACAAATCTGATTGACTCTTTTAGTTTATCATTGAAGCAAGTTCCTTGCAAATAAAAAAAATAAGTTTAGAATTTGTTTAGAAATTACCTTTTCTTTTTAATATTTATGGAATCACTTCCTGTTTTAAATATTCTGCCCCCTACCCTACCCTCCTTCCAAAAAAGTAAGCTTGACAACCAAAATAAATTTATCACCACTAAAGTTTTTTTCGATATCCTCTTTCGTAAGATTGAAATTGGGAAAAGTTGAAACACCCAAACCACACCGACAAGCGTTGCAAACTAGAAATATAAAAAACATAACTATACTTAGTATGAATTGAAGCAAGGTTTTATTAAGAGTCATTTATTAGTTATCTTAAAATTTGCCCGGGACAAATTGTTGGTTAAATTTCTTTTTGAATTTTTACATGGATTGGAGTTTCAATAGAAGTTCTATAGAATTCATTTTAAGGTTTAAATAGAATTTGTGTGCACTTTTGAAACATCGTGAATCCCTAAGTGAAGGTTGAATTTTCCAGATTTTATTTGTTTAAGTAATCATACTGTGAGGAGGGAAAATGAGAATATTATAAACATTATCTTTAAGTTTTTACCCGACTCAAACACGCAACATACGAACGAAGAAAAGAGCTAGTCAACCAAAACACCAGGTGGACGCACATGTTCAAAGACATGACAAATGAATGAGTCCAACCATTAATTTTTAAAACTGTTTTCCCAAGCTCGAAACACAATGATATGATTTTAACTAGTAAAGTTCTAGAAAGTTCTGTAGCTATTATTAGACAAAGACTAATAAAAAGAAAACTTGTAAAACCTGTTTTAGAATACCACGACTCGGAAGTTGAAACAAAAGTACTAAACGAACTTGAAGAAAAAGAAATCTATCGTCTGAACGAGAATTTAAAATAAAATCTGCGGACAGATAGAAAAGGAACGGTTGAGAAAATTTTAAGGCATTTTTAGAAGATTTTTTTAGGAAAGATTTTGATAAAGTGTTTTATTTTAGAGAGAGTTTTTGAAGATCTATTAAGAAAGAGTTTAAAGAGATTTTAAAGAGGTTTTTATGAGAAAAGGATTTTTGAAGATTTAAAGAGAATTTTATGAGAATTAATGGAGATTTTAAAGAGAACTTTATGAGAAGAGTTGGTAAGAAAAGATATTTGAATAACTTTAAATATGCGTTATTATCTGTATTAATGTATTCTTATTTGTAAGAGTTAATATTAGGAGAATAAATATTGGTGAGCAATAATTGAGAATATTTATTAAGGAAAATAAGTAAGAGAAGAAAAACCAGTAGAAAATATTTTTATCTTTGTTTGCATCTTGTTTAAGGCATTATTATTATAAATAATTGTTTTTGAAAAGTCTGATGCTCTTACCGCGCTTCTACAATATCTGCGTTATACACTGACAGCCCTATCTCACATTCTATCACATTCTTTATTTGCACTACTCCCATATTACCTCTGCCCCGCACTCCCACACACACATCGCTGTCCTCACACTACCTCTGTCCAGCTACCGGCGCAACTTGTTTTAATTAAATTAATTAATAAAATCCCCATCCTAACAATACTTCTTAATTAATTTATTAATTAAGAAGTATTGTGAGGGCGGGGATTTCATTAATTAGTTTTGCTGTTAAGTTCAATGAATTATATATCTCTAAATTAAGAGATATATAATTCATTGAACTTAACAGCAAAAATATATAAAATTTATATTTTTTTGTTCTGACGACATAAATTTACTGTTATTTTTAACAAAAGAAAGTTACTTTTTGTAGGAGTTACGCTTGTTGGTTTTGTTGTTGTTGATTCTGTGGTTGTTGGTTTTGCTGTTGTTGATTCTGTGGTTGTTAGTTTTGTAGTTGTTGATTCTGTGGTTGTTGGTTTTGTTGTTGTTGATTCTGTGGTTGTTGTTTCAGTGCTTGTTGAGTCGGTGCTTGTTGTTTCAGTGCTTGTTGATTCTGTGGTTGTTGTTTCAGTGCTTGTTGAGTCGGTGGTTGTTGTTTCAGTGCTTGTTGAGTCGGTGCTTGTTGTTTCAGTGCTTGTTGAGTCGGTGCTTGTTGTTTCAGTGCTTGTTGAGTCGGTGCTTGTTGTTTCAGTGCTTGTTGAGTCGGTGCTTGTTGTTTCAGTGCTTGTTGAGTCGGTGCTTGTTGTTTCAGTGCTTGTTGAGTCGGTGCTTGTTGTTTCAGTGCTTGTTGAGTCGGTGCTTGTTGTTTCAGTGCTTGTTGAGTCGGTGCTTGTTGTTTCAGTGCTTGTTGAGTCGGTGCTTGTTGTTTCAGTGCTTGTTGAGTCGGTGCTTGTTGTTTCAGTGCTTGTTGAGTCGGTGCTTGTTGTTTCAGTGCTTGTTGAGTCGGTGCTTGTTGTTTCAGTGCTTGTTGAGTCGGTGCTTGTTGTTTCAGTGCTTGTTGAGTCGGTGCTTGTTGTTTCAGTGCTTGTTGAGTCGGTGCTTGTTGTTTCAGTGCTTGTTGAGTCGGTGCTTGTTGTTTCAGTGCTTGTACCTAATGATGATAATAATAATAATATTGATGATAATATTAATAATAATAATAATAATAATAATAATAATAATAATAATAATAATAATAATAATAATAATAATAATAATAATAATAATAATAATAATAATAATAATAATAGTAATAATAATAATAATAATAACAATAATAACAATAACAATACTAATAATAATAGTAGTAGTAATAATAATAGACACTAATGTTATACAAATTTATATATATATATATATATATATATATATATATATATAGATAGATAGATAGATAGATAGATAGATAGATAGATAGATAGATAGATAGATAGATAGATAGATAGATAGACAGATAGATAGATAGATAGATATGTATATGTATGTATATATATAAGCACACTATGGTCTATACCGGAAGGCTAGCGCACCATTTAAAAATATAATTCGAGCTTAAAAAAACTGTTAAAGAATTTTTTTTAAGAAATTTCATTATCTGAAAAAATTAACAGCACCAATGGTAGAATATATTTATTGAAAAAGCCCTCCATTAGTGTGAATGACAGCCTCAACTCTTGTCCTGAATTTTGAGCAAGTCTTCTAAATGTGTCCTCTGACATCTTGTTCCATGTTGACTTTAAAGAACGTTTCAAAAAGTCCAAATTAGGTTTTTTCTACTTGTAAGCTTCTGTTTCAACATTGGTTCAGACTGAATAATCCAAAGGATTTAAATCTGGACTGCTTGGAGGCCACATTTCCTTCAGCCAAAAGTGGAGGTTGTCGCTTAGCCAATTTTGAGTTCGTTTTGAGGTAAGACAAGGTGCCCCATCTCAGATAAAACTATGTTTGATGTGTCTTAATAGTTGCCTTTGACCCATAGAAGTACAAATTGTTGTAATATGTATCCATCAGTGTTAAGCTTAAATTCAGAATCTAAGAACACAGGAGGCATCTTTTTGCCATCTGATGCTACCAGTCCAAAAACCATCAGCTGATTCGAATGTTTTGAATGTCCAACACTCCTAATATGTTCTAAGGCATCACTGGCAGGTTTGGTTGAGATGTAATAGTCATTTCTTTGAATAAAATTCTTTTCAACAATAAACTTCTGTAAAGTATTTCTGATCAGAAGAAAGAAGAACCGAACTTGATTTTTTCCAAAAATTCAGGATTTTCTTGAATCTGTTGTGTCTGTAAGTTTTCAACCTCTTCAACTTCTGTGTCAAGAGTTGATTTCTTGTTCTGGCTCTTGACTTAGCCTTCAGATCAATTTTGACCACATTTCTGATAGTGTCTTTAGAAACTTTGAGCTCTTCGGCCATCTTTCTCATTGACCTTATTGGGTTGTAGGCGATCTTATTTCTGACTTTCCGAATCAGCTCTAGAGTTTTCACTTTACACTTTTGCTGTTTTCTAGGCTTCAGAGATTATCCATATGCTTCAAGATTACGTTTTATCTTGAAAACGGTTGATTTTGAAACTTTTAGGATCCTGACAATGTCAACTGGTCGTTTTTGGGCTTCTAACATGTAAATATAGCTTCTCTTTTTCCTTGAAACTTCGTATGCTAATCTGGGACCAATTATTTTATTTTTCATAAAATTTGAGTTATTGAGTTACAAAATTCAAATGAAAAGATACATCAACGGACGTCTACAAATTTTGGCGGGAAATTTAAAAGGTGCGCGACAGTTGTAGCCAGCTGGTAATTACTTTAATGATGTACGGATTTTTGAAAAATCCATATACTTAATATTTCTTTTACTTTATTTTTGTAATATTGTTAAAAAAGTGAAGTTTTTCTAAATCATAAATTTAACAATATATTTTTTTATATTATTTCAAGTAGGTGTTTACGGCTTTTTCACCAAAATTTATTTATTAAATAAACCATGATAACTTCCGTGGTTTATAAGACCAATATTTAGGTCAAGTCTGTAAGAAGCTAAGAAAGTGAAACAGTTAACTATTCTTTTAAAAGTAATGGTACACTCTTGCCGGAGTGAAGTTCGATAATTTCAATTTTTTATTTTTGTAAATTCAAATTTTTAAATAAAAAATGATAAGAAAATGCGAATTATCAGTTGAAACACGATGGGTAATATTTATATTATTGTTAGAAAAATATTCAATAGGACAAATTGCGAAAAAATTCAAAATTACTACTTTAATGGTATTGAATATTACAAAATAGAATAAAGAAATTGGAAGTGTGATCAATTGGAAACAACTAATACGTCATCGAATTAGCTCTGCTGCTGAAGAATTGCTATCACAAGTAACAGACCTCCTCGTAGGTGCAAAAATGCCTCTCGCCCTTTTAATCTTGTTGTAAAAAATTATGAATAAGTTTAGGTACAATGACTGAAATAAAACTATTCATGTTTTAGTGACCATTTGACGAACAGGTTACAACAACACAACAACTACATCAACAACACAACAACTACATCAACAACACAGCAACTACATCAACAACACAACAACTACATCAAAACTTATTGGTGACTTTTTTTTTGTAATTGAACTTAAATTTGTTGCATCTTAACATAGTTCTGAATTTTTATAACTAATAACCTTAACATGATTCTGAATTAATCAATAACATAATCTTAACATAATCTGAATAATCTTCACATAGTGCTTATAAATTTTCAGTGGCTACATCTAATAAGGAGTAAAAACGACTTTTGTGGAAAAAATGGCGCATCTGGCATTAAATTGCATCGGACCATCTTTTAACTACATTCATGTTGAAGCGTCATCTTCTTGATGAAACCTTAAAAGTGACTTAAGAAGCGATTTTTAAACCGCTTTAGGCCATGGTGTGGCGAAAAAACAAGGAAGTTGAGTTCTGTAAACTAAAAAATTTTGAACGCCATACTTTTACTGTGAACAACTGCTCCAAAGGCTAATTCGGAAGGGTTTTTTTGCACTACATTGTAACAGGTGACAAAAAGCGAATCCATTACGCCAAACCAAAGCTTAGAGAATTGTGTGGTAAACCCGCCATGCATCAAATTCATCAACAAAACAGAATATTCATGGTATTCAGATATTTCAAGAACAAAACAGAATATTCATTTCTTAGAAGGATCTACTCTAAGCTACTGCACCCTATCAAAACCATTACTGGAGAATGTGACCAACAACAAATGATGCAAATGAGCCGAGCATTGAAGCTCGAACGGTCCTATAGTGTCAAAGTATATGACAAAGTGATCTTTCAGCACGATGGCTTCGAATAGCACTTCACTTTTTACAAAGAAATCATGAATGGAATTGAATTTTGGATTGCCTTAAAAGACAAAAAGTTTTTTCAACATGGTATACGTATGCCGCCTGAAAAATAAGGAAAAGTTGCAGTTAACGATGGACA